>NC_135980.1:28154376-28346876 GCF_053455715.1 Rhinoraja longicauda | reverse complement strand
CCACCATCGGCCGTGCCTGGGGCCACCCGTGCGAGATATGTCCAGCGCAGCCTCACCCTTGCCGCCGAGGATTCATCCCCAATATTCGCAGTGGCGCCTGTCAAGGTGAGTGGTGGCATCACTTACTAAAACCACCAACACATTGGGCTTTGGCATTGGGCTTGACACACTCTTGACATCTTTTTATGGAGGGGACCTGCTTTGGCCACATAGAGAAACATAGAAAATCGGTGCAATAGACAACAGGTGCAGGAGGAGGCCATTCGGCCCTTCGAGTCAGTACCGCCATTCAATGTGATCATGGCTGATCATTCTCAATCAGTACCCTGTTCCTGCCTTCTCCCCATACCCCCTGATTCCGCTATCCTTAAGAGCTCCATCCAGCTCTCTCTTGAATGCATTCAGAGAATTGGCCTCCACTGCCTTCTGAGGCAGAGAATTCCACAGATTCACAACTCTCTGACTGAAAAAGTTTTTCCTCATCTCCGTTCTAAATGGCCTACCCCTAATTCTTAAACTGTGGCCCCTGGTTCTGGACTCCCCCAACATTGGGAACATGTTTCCTGCCTCTAACGTGTCCAACCCCTTCATAATCTTATACGTTTCGATAAGATCCCCTCTCATCCTTCTAAATTCCAGTGTATACAAGCCTAGTAGCTCCAGTCTTTAAACATACGACAGTCCCGCCATTCCAGGAATTAACCTAGTAAACCTACACTGCACGCCCTCAATAGCAAGAATATCCTTCCTCAAATTTGGAGACCAAAACTGCACACAGTACTCCAGGTGCGGTTTAGAATTGGCCTCCACTGCCTTCTGAGGAGGAGGCCATTTGGCCCTTCGAGCCAGCACCGCCATTCATTGTGATCATCCACAATCAGTAACCTGTGCCTGCCTTCTCCCCATATCCCTTGATTCCACTAGCCCCTAGAGCTCTAGGGATTCCCCCAACGTTGGGAACATTTTTCCTGCATCTAGCTTGTCTAGTCCTTTTTTGGCAGTTATACAACACTGAGGCCCGGTCAACACTGTAGATCTTCCCGCGATGGATCGATCATAAGGTTATAGGAGATAGGAGTAGAATTAGGCCATTCAGCCCATCATGTCTACTCCGCCATTCAATCATGGCTGATCTCTCTCTCCCTCCTAACCCCATTCTCCTGCATTCTCCCCATAACCTCTGACACCTGTACTAATCAAGAATCTGTCTATCTCTGCCTTAAATATATCCATTGACTTGGCTTCCACAGCCTTCTGTGGCAAAGATTTCCACAGATTCACCACCCTTTCGTTTGAAGGAATGTCATTGTTCTATCTGGGACATCTGCTAATAAAACACTCTTGTCTCTCTTGACTAAAACACTCTTGACTAAAGAAATTTCTCCTCATCTCCTTCCTATAAGAACGTCCTTTAATTCTGAGGCTGTGCCCTCTGGTCTTAGACTCTCGCACGAGTGGAAACATCCTCTCCACATCCACTCTATCCAAGCTTTTCGCTATTCTGTACTTTTCAATGAGGTCCCCCCTCATTCTTCTGAACTCCAGCGAGTACAGGCCCAGTGCCGACAAACGCTCACCGTATGTGAACCCACTCATTCCTGGGGTCGAGCAGGCTCCAGCCCATCAGTTCTAGGAATGACTACTTCTGCGAATACAAGTTCTCTCTTCACAAACCACTCTGGTGAGGGTGTCGGGCGGACCCCAGATGCTGGTGTTGAGGGGCACCAGGGGGATCGGGCAGTGGGAAAGCCTAGGCCAGCGTTGGTTACCTCACCAACTAGCCTGGCACCACAGCACACAGTGAAAGGAGGCAAGTGTCACACTGCAGGGGGTGAGTGAGTTCATGCTGAGCCAGTTTGGACGGCAGATCGTAGGGTTGGAAAACTGGGATGGCAGGTTAGACGGAGTGGATCATTCAAGGATATGGAAGGTGGTGTGAGGCAAGATGGATGCTAGGCTATCTTAATGGCGCAGCGGTAGAGTTGCTGCCTCACAGCGAAAGCAGCGCCGGAGTCCCGGGTTCGATCCTGACTACGGGTGCTGTCTGTATGGAGTTTGTACGTTCTCCCCGTGATCTACGTGGGTTTTCTCCCAGATCTTCCGTTTCCTCCCACACTCCAAAGACGCACAGGTTTGTAGGTTAATTGGCTTGGTAAATGTTAAAAAGATGGACCTAGTGGGTGTAGCATAGTGTTAATGTGCGGGGATCGCTAGTCGGTGCGGACCCGGTGGGCCGAAGGGCCTGTTTCCGCGCTGTATCTCTAAAACCCCCCCCAAAAAAAAACCCTAGTGTACACGGATAGGCGGATGTCAAGGGTGGAGGAAAAATGACTCTTATCTCGAGGTTTTCCAGCTCAGAGCGTGCAAGGGAAACCCCGGAAGTTTCTTGCATCCTTGAACAAGGACATGAAGCTGTTGGTGTGTTTTCTTTGGCAGATGTTGACGAATGTCAAGCAATCCCGGGCCTGTGCCAAGGAGGAACCTGCATCAACACCGTGGGATCCTACGAATGTAAATGCCCCGCTGGGCACAAGCAGAGTGATCATTCCCAGAAGTGTGAAGGTAATTCTATCTCCCCCTCCTAACCCCATTCTCCTGCCTTCTCCCTGTAACCTCTGACACCCGTACTAATCAAGAATCCATCTATCTCTGCCTTTTATATATATCCTCAGACTTTGCCTCCACAGCCGTCTGTGGCAAGTATTCCACTGTTGGCATAATAGACAATAGGTGCAGGAGGAGGCCGTTCGGCCCTTCGAACCAGCACCGCCATTCAATATGATCATGGCTGATCATTCTCAATCAGTACCCCATTCCTGCCTTCTCCCCATACCCCCTGACTCCGCTATCCTTAAGAGCTCTATCTAGCTCTCTCTTGAATGCATTCAGACAATTGGCCTCCACTGCCTTCTGAGGCAGTGAATTCCACAGATTCACAACTCTCTGACTGAAAAAGTTTTTCCTCATCTCCGTTCTAAATGGTCTACCCCTTATTCTTAAACTGTGGCCCCTTGTTCTGGACTTCCCCCAACATTGGGAACATGTTTCCTGCCTCTAACGTGTCCAACCCCTTAATAATCTTATACGTTTCGATAAGATCCCCTCTCATCCTTCTAAATTCCAGTGTGAAGAAGGGTTCTCGACCCGAAACGTCACCCATTCCCTCTCTCCTAGATGCTGCCTGACTCGTTGAGTGACTCCAGCATTTTGTGATACCACAGAAATTCAACTTGTCACTCAGGTCGTAGTGCGCCCTCGTGTTAGTGAAATAATTAGTTCAGTCTATTGTCAATAATTTCCTCGTTAATTATGCACGGGAGAACATCCTTTGGTGCTGCATCTGAGGAAAGACTGACACAAAATGCTGGCGTAACTCGGCGGGTCAGGCAGCATCTCTGGAGAAAAGGATTGGGTGAGACCCTTGTTCAGACGGGAAGAGTCGGGTAAGAAGGAAACGAGAAGTATGAAAAGCCACAAAACAACAAATGAATTAAATGTATGAAAAGAAGAAACAAAACCAGCACCGATGACCAAGGTGGAGCCCACACTGGTCCATTGTTGGCAGTGGAAGAGTTGATAACGAGGGGGGGGGGGTGAACAGTGAAACTAATCAATCAGATAAGTGGGTTAGATGAGATGATCAGGGCTGTGTGTTAATGTTAGGTTATCTAGAAGCCCAGGATAGTCTGCTCTTCACAGCACAATGCTGAATTGGGACCTTCTCAAGCTAAACCCCATACTTTCTTTGCAAAAGGGATACATGAAGTGTACAGTTATTGGTCTTTTTAATAATGGATTCATTACATTTAGAATTACTGGGTCAGTTAGTATGTGATTTCAGGCCTGGTCAGTTTGCGTAGGGTCTATGGCCTATGTGGTCATGATTGCCTTCAAACCGTTGACTTAACCAGAGAAAGATTTGAACGTTGATTAAAATCATAGTCCCCTTACATCTTAATTTGGCTTCCTACCACTTCCAGCTCGATAGCAATTATGACCTCGTTTCTCTTTATAATTTAAATTGATAATTACACAGACTGGGACGTTGACAGCTGGGTAAAATCTGTCGACAGTGTTTGTAGTGAAATTGCCCGGGTCAATCAGCTGAAATTAGAACCTTGCTTTGGGGAGAGCTCAGCGGATTAAATAATCTGTCATCTGCTTGCGATTGAGAAACACGTTTGTAATTCTTTTTTTTTCTTTTTAACTCGTTCAATTTGGACGCGGTAATGAAAAGACTTTGAATTTGCGTTTGAACTCGAAGCCGCTCAGCGTGTAGCTGGCTTAGAGCCACCGACCCAGTTTTTTCCTAGTTCCCAGAAGAAGAAAAAAAACCACGTGTTCACCACGTCTAAGAATTATTGATTTATTTTAAACACAGTTTTGATCAATTAATTTTACAAAGAGAAACCCTCCATTGATGTAAACAAGATGGCCCGAGGTAGGACATGGAAACTCATTGTTTCCTCCTTAATTATGAGAAACCTAATGTTCTTTTCGTGGTCTCAGTGTTAACCACGGGATAATAATAGATACCAGATAATAATTACTCTCTAGCTAGAAGCAGTAGGAAGTACTCATACATAGATTGTTGCAGTAACAATCCGGAACATAATACTCACAAAATGCTGGAGTAACACAGCAGCATCTCTGGAGAGAAGGAATGGGTGACGTTTCGGGTCAAAGACCCTTCTTCAGACTGAGAGTCGGGAGGGGGGGGGGAAGGGAAACGAGAGATTATAGACGATGACGCACAGAGATATAGAACAAATTAATGAACGATGTGCAAAAAAAAGTGACGATGATAAAGGAAACAGGCCATTGTTAGCTGTGTGCTAGGTGAGAACGAGGAGCTGGTGCGACTTGGATGGGGGAGGGATGGAGAGAATAGAGCTGTTTTTTGACAGGAGTCACAAGTTCACAAGTTATAGGAGTAGAAGTAGGCCATTAGTAAAAGGGTAGCTGCAAAAAGAATAGGCCCCCTCACAGATCAGCATGGTCGCCTTTGTGCAGAGCCACAAGAGATGGAGGAAAAATGAAATACGGTCATAAGGGCATAAGGGATAGGAGTAGAATTGGCCCATTCGGCCCATCAAGTCTACTCCGCCATTCAATCGTGGCTGATCTATCTCTCCCTCCTAACCCCATTCTCCTGCCTTCTCCCCATAACCTCTGACACCCATACTAATCAAGAATCTATCTATCTCTGCCTTAAAAATATCCACTGACTTGGCCTCCACAGCCTTCTGTGGCAAAGAATCCCACAGTTTCATCACCCTCCGACTAAATAAATTTCTCCTCATCTCCTTCCTAAAAGAACGTCCTTTAATTCTGAGGCTGTGACCTCTAGTCCTAGACCGTCCCACAAGTGGGAACACTGAGACTCTCTCACTGGTAGTAACACTGAGACTACAACAAGAACATTAGTGAGAGAATCCAGGACTGTCATGGGGGCTGCCATATGAGGAAAGATTGGAAAGACTGGGCTTGTATTCACTGGAGTTTAGAAGGATGAGGGGGGATCTTATAGAGACGTATTAAATTATAAAAGGACTTGACAAGCTAGATGGAGGAAAAATGTTCCCAATGTTGGGCGAGTCCAGAACCAGGGGCCGCACAGTCTTAGGATAAAGGGGAGGCCATTTAAGACTGAGGTGAGAAGGAACTTTTTCACCCAGAGTGTTGTGAATTTGTGGAATTCTCTCCCACAGAGGGCAGTGGAGGCCAAATCACTGGATGGATTTAAGAGAGAGTTAGATAGAGCTCCAGGGGCTAGTGGAATCAAGGGATATGGGGAGAAGGCAGGCACGGGTTATTGATTGTGGACGATCGGCCATGATCATAATGAATGGCGGTGCTGGCTCGAAGGGCCAAATGGCCTCCTCCCGCACCTATTTTCTATGTTTCTGTTTCGCCAGAGGTGCTGCCTGACCTGCTGAGTAGCTCCAACACTTTGTGCCCTCTTCTTCCAGATCCTCAACACGCTGTCTCCGTGCTCTTACGATTCACCTCAGAAAGCCTCCTACTTGCCAGCTACTACCTTTTCTACACACATACTGTCCCAATCGACCACCCCAAGTTCCTGTCTAATGCCTCCTAAATTGGCCTTGCCCCAGTTCAGAATGTTAACTTGTGGCTGGGGTTGCCAACTATCTCACTCCCAAATAAGGGACAAGGTGACGTCACCGCTCCACGTGACCTCACCCAGCCAGCGGCCACGTGCTCCCGCTCCACCAACGGTGGCCGGAAGGCGGGTTGATATGCAACCTCCGTTAGGTGGCGCCCGGGCCTCTGGACCTACAGTGTCCGGACCTACAGTGTCCGGGCCTACAGTGATCGGGCGTACACTGTCCGGGCCTACACTGTCCGGGCCTACAGTGTCCAGGCCTACACTGTCCGGGCCTACAGTGTCCGGGCCTACTGTGTCCGGGCCTACAGTGTCCGGGCCTACAGTGTCCGGGTCTACATTGTCCGGGCCTATAGCGTGGGGCCTACAGCGTCCGGGCCTACACTGTCCGGGCCTACAGTGTCCAGGCCTACACTGTCCGGGCCTACAGTGTCCGGGCCTACAGTGTCCGGGCCTACAGTGTCCGGGTCTACATTGTCCGGGCCTACACTGTCTGGGCCTACACTGTCTGGGCCTACAGCCTCCGGGCCTACACTGTCCGGGCCTATAGCGTGGGGCCTACAGTGTCCGGGCCTACACTGTCCGGGCCTACAGTGTCCAGGCCTACACTGTCCGGGCCTACAGTGTCCGGGCCTACTGTGTCCGGGCCTACAGTGTCCGGGCCTACAGTGTCCGGGTCTACATTGTCCGGGCCTACACTGTCTGGGCCTACAGCCTCCGGGCCTACACTGTCCGGGCCTATAGCGTGGGGCCTACAGCGTCCAGGTCTACAGCGTCCAGGTCTACAGCGTCCGGGCCTACAGCGCCCCCCTGTGCCTAATACGGGACAAGTGCGGTCCTGTATGGGTCAAACCAATTTAGCCCAAAATGAGGGATGTCCCAGCTAATACGGGACAGTTGGCAACTAGTTACACTATGGGAGACCCGCAGGGAAGATGAAATCTCCCACTTAAACGGCATTGTTATATATAGACCAACGTGAATCTAGACTTTGAGCATCTCTCAAGGTCATTGTAAGTAGCAGCATGTGGGAAACCAAGTTCAGATCAGCGTGGCTGTGTGAACACATACAAAGCAAGATGTTCAATGGAGCTATTTATGTCAACTGTTAATAGCAGATTAGCATGTGAAAAATTAATCTGGGTGAGAAATAGCTTCGACAAAAACTGTTAAGAGCGGAGCCAAGGTCTTGAGAGCTTCCAGCAAGTCGTCAGTGTTGTGGATCATGGTTGTGGAGTGGGGGGGGGGTTTCACATCCGAACAGGTTCTGCAAGGGGTCAACAGTTGGAAGGTGACCATGTTTATGTCGGCTGGCGGTAGAGATGATATCTGCCTGCTGTGGCAGGCAAGCATCGAGATCATTTGAATCAGTTCCATTTCAGCTGAATGATCAGGGAAAATAATTGTACATATTTTGGGCATTTGACCAAGAATTACGTCAAAACCAAGAACAAATGAATCGGGCATGCCAGACTGTGAGAAACAAGGCATTTCTTAAAGCCCTGATTGAAGACGGTTGGGCAGCAAATGCTTGATTAAAAGCATAATTACTGCAAGTGTTATTAATGTATTATAATTCCACAAAATGTATCTAATATTCATCATTTAAAACTGGATTTGGATGAGTGACAACTGGTCTTTACTGAGCCTAAGTGATTTTCAAAATAAGTTCGCATGCACGATCGCTAAAAACACAGAACATTGGAACAGTTGTTGGAACATTACAAGTTCAGCAAAAATCTGTGTGACAGAGCGGGGTGGGTCAGCAAAAATGGTCCCACGGAAACGCTGAATTCAGCTTATTTTATTTTAATACACACCACCAGATTCGGGGACAGCTTCTTCCCAGCTGTTATCAGGCAACTGAACCGTCCTACCACAACCAGAGAGCAGTGCTGGACTACTATCTACCTCTTTTAGTTTAGTTTAGTTTAGTTTAGAGATACAGTCACGTGTCCTGTAAAGCTTTTTGTTGTGTGCTAACAGGCAGCACATGATTACAATCGATCCATTTACGGTCTACAGGTACATGATAAGGGAAATAACGTTTAGTGCAAGGTAAAGCCGGCAAAGTCCGATTGGGGATAGCCCGAGGGTCATCAAAGTGGGCGGGCACGGTGGCGCAGCGGTAGAGTTGCTGCCTTACAGCGAATGCAGCGCCGGAGACCCGGGTTCGAGCCCGACTGCGGGCGCTGTCTGTACGGAGTTTGTACGTTCTCCCCATGACCTGCGTGGGTTTTCTCCGAGATCTTCGGTTTCCTCGCGCACTCCAAAGACGTACAGGTTTGTAGGTTAATTGGCTTTGGTAAATGTAAAAATTGTCCCTGGTGGGTGTAGGATGGTGTTAGTGTGCGGGGATCACTGGTCGGCGCGGACCCGGTGGGCCGAAAGGGCCTGTTTCCGCGCTGTATCTCTAAACTAAACTAAACTAAACTAAACTAAACTAAAAGAGGTAGATAGTAGTCCAGCACTGCTCTCTGGTTGTGGTAGGACGGTTCAGTTGCCTGATAACAGCTGGGAAGAAACTGTCCCCGAATCTGGTGGTGTGCGTTTTCACACGAATTATCGATCGTAACAAAAATTGCAGAAATAATTAAGAGTCTCGGTCGGAACCATCTGGTGCATTGCAATCAGTTCTGGGTGCCAAGCATGAGAAAGGTCTTGGAGGAAGCATTGCACAGACCTGTCAGCGTGATTCCCAGGTCTGAAAGGTTAAATTCTATTTATAAATTGGACTCGCACTCTCTAAAGCTTCGATGTTTAGATGGCTGGCAGCTGACCTGATCGACATGCTTAAAATTATAAAAGCATTTGATGGAGTAGAGATAGGGGAATAATTTCCTCTGCTGGGAATAGTGTATGAGAGAGACCAATCTCCATATTAGAAACATAGAAACATGGAACATAGGTGCAGAAGGAGGCCATTTGGCCCTTCGAGCCAGCACCGCCATTTATTGTGATCATGACTGATCATCCACTATCAGTAACCCGTGCCTGCTTTCTCCCCATATCCCTTGATTCCACTAGCCCCTAGAGCTCTATCTAACTCTCTTTTAAATTCATCCAGTGAATTGGCCTCCACTGCCCTCTGTGGCAGAGAATTCCACAAATTCACAACTCTCTGGGTGAAAAAGTTTCTTCTCACCTCAGTTTTAAATGGCCTCCCCTTTATTCTTCGTCTGTGTGCCCCCTGGTTCTGGACTCCCCCAAACATTGGGAACATTTTTCCTGCATCTAGCTTGTCCAGTCCTTTTATGATTTCATACGTCTCTTTAAGATCCCCTCTCACCCTTCTAAACTCCAGTGAATACAAGCCCAGTCTTTCCAATCTTTCCTCACCTGACAGTCCACCAATGGTCAGAAGTTTAAAATTCTTTCTGGAATTTTATTGAGCAAACACCACGCATTTCTATACAGTCCGAGATCGTACAGTAATGTTCAAAGTCCTGCGTGTCTGCTGGGGAGTTTCCAGCGTTTTGATCTTATTTTGATATTTCCCTCTTTGTCTTTCCAGATATTAATGAATGCAGCACAATTTCGGGAGTGTGTGATGGTGGGGAGTGTTCGAACACCGCTGGCAGCTACGTCTGCACCTGCCCACGTAGCTTCATCACAAGCCTGGATGGCTCCAGGTGTATTGGTGAGTCCAACAGATCATTCAATAAAATGGAGGCAGTTACCAGGGGGGTTCCTCTCACCTGTAGGAGATCACCTGTATGGAGATTGTACACCTGTATGGAGATTGTACACCTGTACGGAGATTGTACACCTGTACGGAGATTGTACACCTGTACGGAGATTGTACACGTGTACGGAGATTGTACACCTGTGTGGAGATTGTATACCTGTACGGAGATTGTACACCTGTGTGGAGATTTTACACCTGTATGGAGATTGTACACCTGTACGGAGATTGTACACCTGTACGGAGATTGTACACCTGTACGGAGATTGTACACGTGTACGGAGATTGTACACCTGTGTGGAGATTGTATACCTGTACGGAGATTGTACACCTGTGTGGAGATTGTACACCTGTACGGAGATTGTACACCTGTATGGAGATTGTACACCTGTATGGGATTGTAACCTGTGCGGAGATTGTACACCTGTGTGGAGATTGTACACCTGTGTGGAGATTGTACACGTGTACGGAGATTGCACACCTGTATGGAGATTGTACACCTGTATGGAGATTGTACACCTGTGCAGAAATTGCCAATGAAAGGAGCTGTCATCATTAGCTGACATTTTATCGCTGCTTGCTTTGTTGTCACCTTCTCCCAGCTAACATTTTCCAAGAGTCCCAACCACTTTGATATCTCCTTTTCACACCTAACACTTCCTTATCGATGTATCTCCCTCTCCCAAGACTCAGTCTGAAGAAGGATCTTGCCGGGTGAGGCCCCGCCTCTGGTCGGCGAGGCTGCGGGGGGGCGAGGACTCTCAGCGGCAGTTTCCAGAAACTTCTTCCCACTGCTGTTTGTCATCTACACCGGCTTAAACAAGAGGCACATTTCAACACCAACTAACAACTTGTATCTTTATCCTTGTCCTTTCTAACCCCAATAGTCTGCATTATTTATAGGCTGTAGACAAACGTGTGTTGTCAATCTGTTGTTGATGATTTAGCCCTGTGGCTGCGATCGGCACTGTGGAGCCATGCTGGGTCATTGAAAGTTTTGAAACTTTCCAACATCATTATTGCACAGTGAGCCAAAAATCAAAATGCTTTGCAGGTTTGAGTTTGGTTGGAGCTGAAGTGCTTTTGTTCCAAATATCTTTCCCACTGTTGGAATGGAAGCTTGGAGCTAGGCCTCTTGGCAGCAAAGGACAAGTGATGTACGTGACTAGGGGGCCACAGTGATCCATCCTCACACCATCACACGCAACACTGTTTGTTACACTTGATGACGGGAAAACCTAGAGTCACAGAGTGACACCGTGTGGAAACAGGCCCTTCGGCCCAACTTGCCCACACCGACCAACATGTCCCAGCTACACTAGTCCCACATGCCCGTGTTTTAGGGGTGCCAACTATCTCACTCCCAAATAAGGGACAAGGTGACCTCACCCAGCCAGCGGCCACCTGCTCCCACTCCACCATTGACGTACTTGCACAGCACCAAAACAGACTCCATTAATGGCTGAGTCCGTGCCAACCTACAAGCGCCATTTACATTAATCTTGTTGTATTCACTACATCATTCCCACCAGCTTCACCAGGGCCTATCTACTGCTCACCTTCACGCCAGGGGCAATTTACAGCGAACACTTCACCTCTGATGCCGCATGTCAATGGGATGTTACAAGAAGTTGTGGGTGGACACAAAATGCTGGAGTAACTCAGATGGTCAGGCAGCATCTCGGGAGAGAAGGAATGGGCGACGTTTCGGGTCGAGACCCTTCTTCAGACCCTGACGTCAGGGGAGGGGGGGGGGGGGGGGAGGGACAAAGATAGAATGCAGTCGGAGACAGGTAGACTGGTGGGAGAACTGGGAAGGTGGAGGGGATAGAGAGGGAAAGCAGGGACTATCTGAAGTTAGAGAAGTCAAAAGAGGTTGTAACATCTGGAGGGAACCTTATTGCCGCAAGCATTCATGATAGGTACCCCATTCCTGCTTTTCCCCCATATCCCTTGATTCTGTTAGCCCGAAGAGCTAAATCTAACTCTAAGTTGTGGGCAAGATATGGGCCGAAGCATATGAGTCACGATGTATATATGTATATATATGAGGTCTAAATATATAATCAAAGTTCCACATTTGTTGTGTCCCAGCATTTTCTGTTTTTCCTTCAAAGATGGACATACATTGCTTTATTATTGCCAGAATGCGCAAGAATCTATTTTGTTGCTGTCATGTCTAATATTGGTCATTATTGTACCACATCACTTGCTTGCTTCCATTGGTAACATATGTCTACGGCCGAAAACCAAATAAACATCCAAACCACGGAAATTAGTCTTGAAAGTGCAACAAGAAACATAGAAACATAGAAAATAGGTGCAGGAGGAGGCCATTCGGCCCTTCGAGCCTGCACCGCCATTCAATATGATCATGGCTGATCATCCATACCTGCACCTGCCTTCTCTCCATACCCCCTGATCCCTTTAGCCACAAGGGCCACATCTAACTCCCTCTTAAATATAGCCAATGAACTGGCCTCAACTACCTTCTGTGGCAGATAATTCCACAGATTCACCACTCTCTGTGTGAAAAAAAACGTTCTCATCTCGGTCCTAAAAGACTTCCCCCTTATCCTTAAACTGCGACCCCTTGTTCTGGACTTCCCCAACATCGGGAACAATCTTCCTGCATCTAGCCTGTCCAACCCCTTAAGAATTTTGTAAGTACAGAGCGGTGGTAAATACACATCCATAAGGATCTGCACAGGAATGCTAATGTGTGCAGGCATTGCAACAATATTCCAGTATGTATCCCCAAGATAGACGCAAAATGTTGGAGTAACTCAGCGGGACAGGCAGCATTTATTCACAAAATGCTGGAGTAACTCAGCAGGTCAGGCAGCATCTCGGGAGAGAAGGAATGGGTGACGTTTCGGGTCGAGACCCTTCTTCAGACAGATGGAATGGGTGACGTTTCGGGTCCAGACCCTTCTACAGATTGTCTCGACCCGAAACGTCACCCGTTCCTTTCTCTCCAGAGATGCTGCCTGTCTCGCTGAGTTACTCCAGCATTTTGTGTCTATTTTCGGTTTAAACCAGCATCTGCAGTTCCTTCCGACACACCAGTGTGTATCCAGATGTGTTCATCTGAGATAGGATTGCCCGAAATATTGTCTTGTGGATCAAATTAGCGCCTTGAGAATTCTTGGCTTGGCCCACTAACTCTTCTGCACACTTGATAAGGAGGTTTTGAAATTGTACGACGCAGAAAGCCCATGGGGGAGGAGAAAAGGAGGAGGCCAACGAAAATGATCACAGGTAGTCGAATAGCCCCAGTGGGGTCGTGCAAGCTGTGAGGTGATGGGATTGGTGGGGGGTGGGGGGTGGGTGGGGGGGGTGGGATTGGGTGGAGGCCGAGTGTGTGAGCAAGAGAGGATGGGTGAGAGGTTGAGGGTGGATGCTGGAGAATGGATTGGCAACAGGAGGGCAGTCACGGTGGCACAGCGGTAGAGTTGCTGCCTTACGGCGAATGCAGCGCCGGAGACCCGGGTTCGATCCCGACTACGGGCGCTGTCTGTACGGAGTTTGTACGTTCTCCCCGTGACCTGCGTGGGTTTTCTCCGAGATCATCGGTTTCCTCCCACACTCCAAAGACGTGCAGGTTTGTAGGTTAATTGGCTTGGTATAAATGTAAAAATTGTCCCTAGTGTGTGTAGGATAGTGTTAATGTGCGGGGATCGCTGGGCAGCGCGGACCCGGTGGGCCGAAGGGCCTGTTTCCGCGCTGTATCTCTAAATCTAAATCTAAATATTATTTTATTTCATTAGAAGCGCTCAGGCAGAAAGAACAAAACTGCAGCCTGTTATCTGAGGTTAATTCTGATGGACGTCAGCACATTGGGAAAATAGAACTCAATTATTCAGTGGTATTTCCTAATATTTCAACATCGTTTACCTCAGATGAATTCTAGGGAGTGTGTACTAAAACGTCATCTATCTCTTTCTCACGCTCAGCGTTCATTCTTTGAGAGAGTCTACAGTTGGCCAGTTCCAACTCTTGAAGGTATTTTGGCAACCTTGAATCTACAGCCCTGACAGACAGATAGCACATTATCCACTGGCTCCTCGAGATCTTTATAACCCTGGCCAATAAATACAACTTCTGGCTGTTGTCTTCATGCTCCTAAAAAGCAGAGTACTCAGTGCAAAGCTGTTCGAAAAATGTGTCTTTGCAACACATTTAGTACGAGAAATCTTGTGTCCTTATTTAACACAATCTAATTATGTCAAGAAATCATATCGTCAGTTATAGTATCAACTCATGACAGTCTGGATATTTGCTGATTCAGTCTATTTTGTACTTTTAATATTTTTTGACATATACTTCCTTTTAGAGTGACATTTTTTTGTGTCTTGGCTTCCTCCATTGCTTTAAAGAAATTCACATTTACTGTCTTCTTGACAGTTTTCATTGCCTTCGCAGCTACTTTCAGGCCAAGATAAACTGCTTCTCTCTCTGTGTGAATGGGCTCTTGCTTATTTCGAGCTTTCCTTTCTGTTCTTACACTCTGCTGAACATTTCTGGAACCATTTGAAGATATCTTGCAGTACTCGTGCCACTTGAGCAGAGGAACAAAAATTGGGAAGTTTCAAGATAGTTCATTCTGCAAAAATGCTTGCCAACAGTCTCTTCTAATCGCTGATTCCCAAGTCTAAATACATCCCGCCAATATTTCCGTCACCTACAACGGGACCCCACCACTGGCCATATCTTCCCATCCCCTCCCCTTTCTGCGTTCCGCACAGACCGTTCCCTCCGTAACTCCCTGGTCCACTCGTCCCTTCCTACCCAAACCACCCCATCCCCGGGCACTTTCCCCTGCAACCGCACGAGATGCAACACCTGTCCCTTTACCTCCCCCCTCAACTCCATCCAAGGACCCAAACAGTCTTTCCAGGTGAGGCAGAGGTTCACCTGCACCTCCTCCAACCTCATCTATTGCATCCGCTGCTCCAGATGTCAACTTAGTTACATGGGCGAAACCAAGCGCAGGCTCGGCGATCGCTTCGCTGAACACCTGCGCTCGGTCCGCGTTAACCAATCTGATCTCCCGGTGGCTGAGCACTTCAACTCCCCCTCCCATTCCCAGTCTGACCTTTCTGTCATGGGCCTCCTCCAGTGCCATAGTGAGGCCCACCGGAAATTGGAGGAACGGCACCTCATATTTTGCCTGGGCAGCCACCTACATCCTTCCTTTGTCCCGCCCCCCTGACATCAGTCTGAAGAAGGGTCTCGACCCGAAACGTCACCCATTCCTTCTCTCCTGAGATGCTTCCTGACCTGCTGCGTTACTCCAGCTTTTTGTGAATAAACCCAAGTCTAAATATGTTGCTCTCGAAGATTTCTAATCTGAGAGGATTCAACTGACCTTAGACACAAAAAGCTGGAGTAACTCAGCGGGACAGGCAGCATCTCGGGTCGAAACCCTTCTTCACACCTACTCCTTTTGTCCAGAGTTGCTGCCTGTCCCGCTGAGTTACTCCAGCATTTTGTGTCTATCGTCGGTGTAAACCAGCATCTGCAGTTCCTTCCTACACATTCCGTCCACTGCGAAATCTCCTCAAGGTGTGCCGACTTTGAAGATGTTCCCCTCCTCTCTCCGACGGGAGGTCTGCACCATCCTGTCTCGCTGCTCCCCCTCTGTGACACCTCCTGCTCTACGGCTCCACCACCACGTTTTAACCCAGACTCGTTTTACCACAGCCCCGTGGGAGAAGGATCTTGACCCGAAACCTCACCCATTCCTTCTCTCCAGAGATGCTGCCAGTCCCCCCGCTGAGTTACGCCATCCAGCATTTTGTGTCTAAGCCTTCAATTTTCTAACTCCGCTTAACATGTCCGCATGTCACAGAAACATAGATAATAGGTGCAGGAGGAGGCCATTCGGCCCTTCGAGCCAGCACCGCCATTCATTGCGATCATGGCTGATCATCCGCAATCACTAACCCGTGCCTGCCTTCTCCCCATATCCCTTGATTCCACCAGCCCCTAAAGCTCTATCTAACTCTCTTTTAACCTCATCCAGGGAATCGGCCTCCACTGCCCTCTGTGGCAGAGAATTCCACAAATTCACAACTCTCTGGGTGAAAATGTTTTTTCTCACCTCAGTTTTAAATGGCCTCCCCTTTATTCTTAGACTGTGTGGCCCCTGGTTCTGGATTCCCCCAATATCATACATATCAAATGTCATCCGTTTACAGAAGTGAAATTGGGCAAACACACACATGCAGGACTGGACAAGCTAGATGCAGGAAAAATGTTCCCAATGTTGGGGGAGTCCAGAACCAGGGGCCACACAGTCTAAGAATAAAGGGGCGGCCATTTAAAACTGAAGTGAGAAGGAACTTTTTCACCCAGAGAGTTGTGAATTTGTGGAATTCTCTGCCACAGAGGGCAGCGGAGGCCAATTCACTGGATGAATTTAAGAGAGAGTCAGATAGAGTTCTGGGGGCTAGTGGAATCAAGGGATATGGGGAGAAGGCAGGCACTGGTTACTGATTGTGGATGATCAGCCATGATCACAATGAATGGCGGTGCTGGCTCGAAGGGCCGAATGGCCTCCTCCTGCACCTATTTTCTGTGTTTCTATGTTTCTGTGACTGCGATGCGAGCATTCTGAATGCACCTTTCCAGCGCACCCTTCATTTCCGGGCCTCATCCTTGCCCCCAGTGAGTTGCAGGGCCATTGGTAATTCTATTTGATTAGCTGCTTTGGCTCGCTGTATGGTTGATCTGGTTTTAGCTCTTTGATTCTTTGCCGGAAAAAAACGTTTTGAACTTCACAATGTGTGGGAAAGAAAACTGCAGGTGCTGGTTTAAATCGAAGGTAGACACAAGATGCTGGAGTAACTCAGCGGGTCAGGCAGCATCTCTGGAGAGATGGAATGGGTGACATTTTGGGTCGAGACCTTAGACACGAGGTGCTGGAGTAACTCAGCGGGTCAGGCAGCATCTCTGGAGAGATGGAATGGGTGACATTTCGGGTCGAGACCTTAGACACTAGGTGCTGGAGTATAAGAAAATAACTGCAGATGCTGGTACAAATCGAAGGTATTTATTCACAAAATGCTGGAGTAACTCAGCGGGTCAGGCAGCATCTCAGGAGAGAAGGAATGGGCGATGTTTCGGGTCGAGACCCTTCTTCGGACCAAAGGTCTCGACCCGAAACGTCACCCATTCCTTCTCTCCAGAGATGCTGCCTGACCCGCTGAGTTATTCCAGCACCTTGTTCCCACCTTGCCCTTCACAATGCTCCATGTAACAAGCCTGCAGTTGGAATTGTATTCACAGGAAACAAAGGGTTCAACCCCGCTAACCTGGACGAGTCTGAGAAAGCAGAACGCTGCCTTTTGCCCTCAGCGTTTGCCATCGCAGGGGAGATGAGGCAGCAGCGGCAGAGATGGCAATTCCTCTTTGTGCACACTTACTTGTTTGCAAACTGGAGGGGCACGAGTTCAAAGTGGCACGGTTCCATCCTTAGTAACTCATGAATTGACGGCCAGTGTGGGCGTCGGGGGGCACCGAGAGAATGAGGCGGGCTCGTTCGGAATATTCCTGGGAGTTCTCACGGTGTCTAGGGAACGCGCAGCGAGAAGCCTTTGGGAACAGCGCAGAGGCATTGAGGCCGGCATTGTACCGACCCGTCTTCCCTCCGCGCCGTCTGGAGTAAATGAATCGCAGACTAGTTTGCAACGGGTCGTTTGATCAGGAGCAGAGTAACTGGGGACCCCGACATGCAGGGAGGTCTCCAGGGACGGAGCGGTGCGATGGGTTGCATACAGACGTTGAGGTTAAGCACAGCAAGGAACCGCCGGGCAGCACGCCAGCGATCGGTGCTTTCCCACCGTCCGCGTTGCTCTGCCATAATCCATCGGAATAAAATAAACCTCTGAATGGTTTAATGCTTGTTGATGCACTCCACCTGTCATGCGGCACGGTGGCGCAGCGGTAGAGTTGCTGCCTCACAGCGCCGGAGACCCGGGTTCGATCCCGACTGCGGGTGCTGTCTGTGCCGTGACCTGCGTGCGTTTTTCTCCGAGATCTCTTCAGTTTCCTCCCACACTCCAAAGACGTGCAGGTTCGTAGGTTGAATGTAAAACCTGTCCCCGAGTGGGTGTAGGACAGTGATAGTGTGCGGGGATCGCTGGTCGGCGCGGACCCGGTGGGCCGAAGGGCCTGTTTCCGCGCTGCATCTCTAAACGAAACTAAGCTAAACTAAACTTCCATTTCTTTTGCAGACCAGCGGTCGGGCACGTGCTTCTCCAGCCTGCTGGGCGGCCGGTGTGCCGGCGACCTGCATGGGCACTACACCAAGATGCAGTGCTGCTGCGAGTCTGGGCGCTGCTGGGCGGCAGGCCATACCCCTGAGATGTGTCCTGTCAGGGGCTCCGGTAAGCGAACGCTCTCCGACCAGCCAGCGCCTCGTCCCGCACTCTCGCTGCAGTCTAGAAGAATGGGGTGGGGGGGTGGGGGGGGGGGCTCGTTGAAACAAACAGAATACAGATGCTCCCGACTTACCTTACGATTCTTCGACTTTACGATGGTGCAACTCCGGGCAACGGCAGCGACCCGCAGCTCGCTTCCGGCCACGTGATCGCGTGTATTAAATCAATCAATCAGTCAATAGTCAATGGTAATTTATTTGTCACATACACATAAATGTGTAGTGAAATGAAAAATTACCCGCAGTTCAACAATAAGACCAATAAGAATAATCAATAAAAATGCAATAACACATACAATCATAAACCCAACACCAAACAAAAGAAACATCCATCACAGTGAGTCTCCTCCAGTCACCTCCTCACTGTGATGGAAGGCCACAATGTCTTTTTCTCTTCCCCTGCCGTCTTCTCCCGCGGTCAGGCTGTTGGAGTTGCCACGTCGGGGTGGTTCGACTTACGATATTTTCGGTTTACGATAGGTTACTCGGAACATAACACCATCGTAAGTTGAGGAGCGCCTGTAATAGACAATAGACAATAGGTGCAGGAGGAGGCCATTCGGCCCTTCGAGCCAGCACCACCATTCAATGTGATCATGGCTGATCATTCACAATCAGTACCCCGTTCCTGCCTTCTCCCCATACCCCCTGACTCCGCTATCTTTAAGAGCTTTCTCTAACTCTCTCTTGAATGCATCCAGAGAATTGGCCTCCACTGCCTTGTTGATAATGGAACAGCCTAATGAAAGGCTTGGATAGAGTGGATGTGGGGAGGATGTTTCCACTAGTGGGAGAGTCTAGGACCAGAGGTCGCAGCCTTGGAATTAAAGGACGTTCTTTTAGGATGGAGAGGCGGAGAAATTTCTTTAGTCAGAGGGTGGTGAATCTGTGGAATTCTCTGCCACAGAAGGCTGTGGAGGCCAAGTCAGTGGGTATTTTTAAGGCGGAGATAGATAGATTCTTGCTTAGTGCGGGTGTCAGAGGTTACGGGGAGAAGGCAGGGGAGTGGGGTTAGGAGGGAGAGATAGATCAGCCGTGATTGAATGGCGGAGTAGACGTGATGGGCCGAATGGCCTCATTCTGCTCCTGTCACTTATGACATTACGACCTGAAGACATTGCACAGAGCACCAAAGCAAAGGTCACATTCTGCCCTCTCTAGATGTCGAGACTTTATAAAGTGACATGTACCTGGAGCTGATCCTATGCGTGGTCTGGAGTGGAACCATCCCAACCATGGATGGTTCATGGAAGTTTTTCATTCAAATTTTGTTCGCATCTGTTTTATTTCTGGAGAGCACAGCCTGTCCGCAGGGCTTGGAAGCAACATTGGAATCGAGAACATCATTATTGGCTCGAGCTTCTCTTTCGGAAAATAATTATCTGTTGCTAAGGCAAACATGCAGGCCTGGATGTCCTGTCGTGCCTAAAGTGGTGCTGGGCTGATCCATTATCATCATTATTGTTCCTTGGGAATGCACGGAGATTAAGAGACTCTGTGGGACCAGGGGAGGGGTGAGTGGGGGCGTTATTACCATACAATATACAGAAACGTAGAAAGTAGGTGCAGGAGCAGGCCATTCGGCCCTTCGAGCCAGCACCGCCATTCAATGTGATCATGGCTGATCATCCAGACTCAGTGCCCCGTCCCTGCTTTCCCCCCCATACCCCTTGATTGGCAGTGAAGAAAGCCAATGGAATGTTGGCCTTCATAACAAGAGGAGTTGAGTATAGGAGCGAAGAGGTCCTTCTGCAGTTGTACAGGGCCCTAGTGAGACCGCACCTGGAGTACTATGTGCAGTTTTGGTCTCCAAATTTGAGGAAGGATATTCTTGCTATTGAGGGCGTGCAGCTTAGGTTTACTAGGTTAATTCCCGGAATGGCGGGACTGTCGTATGTTGAAGGACTGGAGCGACTAGGCTTGTATACACTGGAATTTAGAAGGATGAGAGGGGATCTTACCGAAACGTATAAGATTATTAAGGGGTTGGACACGTTAGAGGCAGGAAACATGTTCCCAGTGTTGGGGGAGTCCAGAATAAGGGGCCACAGTTTAAGAATAAGGGGTAGGCCATTTAGAACTGAGGCCATTTAGATGAGGAAAAACCTTTTCAGTCAGAGAGTTGTGAATCTGTGGAATTCTCTGCCTCAGAAGGCAGTGGAGGCCAATTCTCTGAAAGCATTCAAGAGAGAGTTAGATAGAGCTCTTAAGGATAGCGTAGTCAGGGGGTATGGGGAGAAGGCAGGAACGGGGTACTGATTGAGAATGATCAGCCATGATCACATTGAATGGCGGTGCTGGCTCGAAGGGCCGAATGGCCTCCTCCTGCACCTATTGTCTATTGATTCCGTTATGGAATTGAATACGACGCAGTACGATACGATAGAACTGTATTTATCCCAAATAGGGAATTGATCAGCCAACATTCATAGAACACAAAATACATGAAACATGAAAGTAAAGTGACGAGTTGCTTATCACTCGTGCGTGGGCGCTAATCCGCGCGGCACGACGCTGGCTCCCAGTGGAATTATCCACAGGAAATGAAAACTTGTGTTGAGTGCTGATCTGTTTTGCTTGCTTGCCGATGACCCAGGTACTCCAGGACTATCACTGACTGATTCAACGCGAGAAATTCACCACCGAGGTTTTACCCCACCCTTTCTTGGCACAAGACTTTGCACCAGGAACACGTGTTGGGAATCCTATCTCTAGAGGAGTTTTGGGATGAGAGGATTTGAGGCCCCGCTGCTATCAGGCTTCTGAACAGTCCTTCCATAAGCAAGGCCACTGTCCCATTCACCTCTGCGCCAATGTGGACGTTGTCTCTGGAACTGATGCTCTACAATACCAAGAACAACACTCTCCCCTCTGCATCTTCCCCATTCCTCTATTCATTGCACTTGAGTTTGACTTGATTGTATTTTGACCAGGTAGACACAAAATGCTGGAGTAACTCAGCGGGTCAGGCAGCATCTCGGGGGAGAAGGAATGGGTGGCGCTTTGGGGCGAGACCCCTCTTCAGTCTGAAGGAGGGTCTCGACCCGAAACGTCACCCATTCTTTCTCTCCAGAGATGCTGCCTGACCCGCTGAGTTACTCCAGCATTTTGTGTCGACCTTCGATTTAAACCAGCGTCTGCAGTTCTTTCCTGCAAATGCATTTTGACCGGATTGTATATCTAATCTTTTTCGATATCATGCAAAACATAGTTTTTCACTGAACCTCGCTCGGTACGTGTGGCAATAATAAATCTAAACGTAAACCTAAACCATATACCTTTCACATGAAGCTCTGTGCTTTCAATGCCATTTTATTAACTTCCTCTGCTCCTCACAGCTAGGGTTGCCAACTGTCCCGTATTAGCCAGGACATCCCATATGTTGGGCTAAATTGGTTGCCCCGTACGGGACCGCCCTTATCCCGTATTAGGCCCAAACACTGTAGGCCCAGATAATGTAGGTCCGGGGGGGAGCTTTGGGCCCGGACAGTGTAGGCCCGGAGGCCTGGGCAACGCCTAACGGAAGTTGCATAGCAACCTTCCTCCCGGTCCGGACGGCCACCATTGGTGGAGCGGGAGCACATGGCCGCTGGCTGGGTGACGTCACGTGGGGCGCGGGGCGGTGACGTCACCCTTTGTCCCTTATTTGGGAGTGAGAAAGTTGGCAACCCTAGCTGTCAATGCCATTTTATTAACTTCCTCTGCACCTCACAGCCTATCTGAGTTTGCTCTTGACAATATATTTTTCAGATGAATATCGCAGACTTTGCATTGAGGGCCTTCCCTTTGGACCTGGGCACCCTGGCATCGGATTTCCAGGATTTCCCGGTGGAATTGGATCCAATGGCCTAGGTCCCGGGGGAATTGGACCAGGAGGGATCGGGCCTGGGGGACTCGGGCCCGGTGGCTTCAACTATGGCGGAGTTGACTCTGGTGGGATCAGACCTGGTGGGATCAGGCCTGACGGCTTTGGCCCAGGTGGACTTGGACCAGGCTTCACGGGCCTTCCTGGGACTGGGCCAGGGATTGGTAAGTTTTCACTCAATTAAGGAAAAAGCACACAGTTATCAAAGTTTTTTTTAAATGGATTGTTCCTTGGATAATAACACCTTCCACGTAGAAAATGTCCCAAATTGCACCCCAGCGGGGTTTAAGAATGTTTTATTGTCATTTGTTCCAAAACTGATTAATGGCATTCTTACTTATGGCAGCACCACAGATATGTAAACTTAAGGTGGACAGAAGATGCTGGAGTAACTCAGCGGGTCAGGCAGCATCTCGGGAGAGAAGGAACGGGTGACATTTCGGGTCGAGACCCTTCTTCAGACTGTGAAGAAGGGTCTCGACCTGAAATGTCACCCATTCCTTCTTTCCAGAGATGCTGCCTGACCTGCTGAGTTATTCCGGCATCTTCTGTCTACATTCCTTTTAAGCCAGCATCTGCAGGTTTTTTTTCTAGATATGTAAACCTGGTACTCTGTAAAACCCATCACAAACAACAACAAAAATCCAGTATATATTTTGTTTAAAGTACGTTTTCCCAGTGAGTTTTCGCCGAGATCTTTGGTTTCCGCCCACGCTCCAAAGTACAGGTTTGTAGGTTAATTGGCTTGGTCTAATTGAATAAATGTGAATTGTCCCTAGTGTGTGTAGGGTAGTGTCAATGTGCGGGGATCGCTGGTCTGCGCGGACTCGATGGGCCGAAGGGCCAGGTGGAGGATGTCCTCAGGGTTGAAACTAACTTTGACTCTGCCAGTATTATATTGTAGTCCCTCTTGCCAGCAACGCAGAGGCAGATGCATCAGCTGCAGATATTCTGGTGAGGCAGAAGTCCAGAGAGTTTTTCCCTTGGGCTTGTCCTCTCACTTGGTGCCGCTCAGTCTGACAGCTCCGGGATCTCCGGTTTCCTCCCACACTCCAAAGACGTACAGGTTTGCGGGCTAACCTGGCTTGGTATAAGTGTAAATTGTCCCCAGTGTGTGTAGGATAGTGTTAGTGTGCGGGGATCGCTGGTCGGCGTGGACCCGCTGGGCCGAAGGGCCTGTTTCCACGCTGTATCTCTAAACTAGTTGCTGCCTGACCCGCTGAGCCACTCCAGCACTTTGAGTTTATCTCCCACGTTTGGCACCAGTTCCTCTGCCACAGAAGGCAGTGGAGGCCAATTCACTGGATGTTTTCAAGAGAGAGTTAGAGTTATCTCTCGGGGCTAACGGAATCAAGGGGTATGGGGAGAAGGCAGGAACGGAGTACTGATTTGGGATGATCACCCATGATCATGATGAATGGCGGTGCAGGCTCCAACGGCCGAATGGCCTCCTCCTGCACCTATTTTCTACGTTTCTATGTTTCCAGGTCTTAGCAAAGAGGAGTTTACAGACTGGTTATCTGTTGTTGTCCGAGGTTGATCCAGTCTGGTTTCATTCTTAAAATTTCTTATGGTTGACAAAAAATGCTGGAGTAACTCAGCGGGGTCAGGCAGCATCTCGGGAGAGAAGGAATGGGTGACGTTTTGGGTCGAGACCCTTCTTCAGACTTAAAAGTTCTTCTGATAGTTTCCCACAATTGCAAAGCAGGTATATATTACGGCCAGATCAGATAAGGGGTAGCAGGCTTTCTTCATTACTGCGCATTAGTGAACCAGATGGGCCTTTGCTGCAATTCGTTTCTTCCACCGACATATTCCGCACACCCGTGTTGATTTAATTTAAAGATTTATTGAAATAATTTCATTTAAATCCCCAGCCAACTTTGCAGGATTAGAATGAATGATTCCAGAATATTTAATCCAGGTTTGAGGATTACAAGATTAGTAACATGACCTCCACTTTATTGCACCCCAAATGTGTTAGCAATGTTTATTTTCTTTTAACCCTTGGGTTGAGGTCACCGACAATTAAATGAGAGGGAAGGAACTGCAGATGCTGGTTTAAGACAATAGACAATAGACAATAGGTGCAGGAGGAGGCCATTCGGCCCTTCGAGCCAGCACCGCCATTCAATGTGATCATGGCTGATCATTCTCAATCAGTACCCCGTTCCTGCCTTCTCCCCATACCCCCTGACTCCGCTATCCTTAAGAGCTCTATCTAGCTCTCCCTTGAATGCATTCGGAGAATTGGCCTCCACTGCCCTCTGAGGCAGAGAATTCCACAGATTCACAACTCTCTGACTGAAAAAGTTTTTCCTCACCTCAGTTCTAATCAAAATTTTTCCTCATCTCAGTTTAAACCGAAGATAGACACAAAATGCTGGAGTAACTCAGCGGGTCAGGCAGCATCTCTGGAGAGAAGGGATGGGTGACGTTTCGGGTCGAGACCCTTCTTCAGTCTGAGAATCAGGGGAGAGGGAAACGAGGGATATTGACGGTGATGTAGAGATATATAGAACAAATGAATGAATGGAATTGAGAACAAAACGCTGGTGTGACTTGGGTGGGGGAGGGATGGAGAGACCCCAGCATTCCCGCTCAATCCATCCCTCCCCCACCCAGGTCACACCAGCTTCTTGTTCTCACCTAGCACACAGCTAACAATAACCCGTTTTCCTTTATCATCGTTATTTTTTTTGTTGCATATCTTTCGTTCATTTGTTCTATATCTCTCTACATCGTCGTCTCCCTTTCATAGAAAAACATAGAAAATAGGTGCAGGAGGAGGCCATTTGGCCCATCGAGTTTGCCTTTCAATGTCAAGAACCTTGTAGTGTGCGTCAAGAAATACCCATCCCAAAACATTGGCGTACGTCAATGAATACCCATCAGGAACATTGATGTGCGTCAATGGATGCCTAAAGGTTGTTGTGCTGTCCAGCTATTTTAACCTTTGTCGTACTGCCGTTTCAACACCTTGAGGCCGTTGTGTAGAAATGTGCAGTTGAACGATCAAACGACTGAATTCTAACTGTTCGAAGGTATCACAAAATGCTGGAGTAACTCAGCGGGTCAGGCGGCATCTCAGGAGAGAGCATCTCAGACTGAAGTCTGAAGAAGGGTCTCGACCCGAAACGTCACCCATTCCCTCTCTCCTGAGATGCCGCCAGACCCGCTGAGTTACTCCAGCGTTTTGCGATACCTTCGATTTTGTACCGGCCTCTGCAGTTATTTTCCTACGCGAATTCTAACTGTTGCTCTTTCCAGGGACAGCCACCTTGAATCAGACCACTGACGTGTGCAAGCATTACACCAACCTGTGCCTGAACGGCCGCTGTATCCCAACGCCGTCTAGCTACCGCTGTGAATGCAACATGGGCTTTAAGCAGGACGTGCGCGGGGAATGTATCGGTGAGTTCCGTGTGTCGTTGGGTTCCGTGTGTCGGTGAGTCCCGTGTGTCGGTGAGCCCCGTGTATCGGTGAGTTCCGTGTGTCGGTGAGTCCCGTGTGTCGGTGAGTCCCGTGTGTCGGTGAGCTCCGTGTGTCGGTGAGCTCCGTGTGTCGGTGAGTCCCGTGTGTCGGTGAGTCCCGTGTATCGGTGAGTTCCGTGTGTCGGTGAGTCCCGTGTGTCGGCGAGCTCCGTGTGTCGGTGAGCTCCGAGTGTCGGTGAGCTCCGAGTGTCGGTGAGCTCCGAGTGTCGGTGAGTTCCGTGTGTCGGTGAGCTCCGTGTGTCGGTGAGTTCCGTGTGTCGGTGAGCTCCGTGTGTCGGTGAGTTCCGTGTGTCGGTGAGCTCCGTGTGTCGGTGAGTTCATGTGTCGGTGAGTTCCGACTCCATTTGCTTCGTCGCTCCGGAAGATCAGGGACCAGCCATGGTCCGGTCACCCACTCCCTCTTCCCCCCCTCTCCCATCGGGCTAACGGTACAGAAGTGTGAAAACGCACACCTCCAGATTCAGGGGGAGTCCCAGGGACAAACGTGCAAACTCCACACTGGCAGCGCCCGGGGTGAGGATCGGACACAGGTCTCTTGCGCTGTGAGGCAGCAGTTCCACCTGACAGTTTCTTCCCAGTGGTTACCAGGCAACTGAACCATCCCACCACAACTAGAGAGCAGTTCCGAATTACAATCCACCGCATTGGAGACCCTCGGACTATCTTTGATCGTGTCTTTATTTGCTTCACCCTGTGCTAACCGTGACTCACGTTACTCCCTTTGTCCTGTATCTGTACACTGCGGACGGCTCGATTGCAATCAAGTGTTGTCTTTCTGCAGACTGGTTAGCACGCAACAAAAGCTTTTTACTGTACCTCGGTACAGGTGACAATAAACTAAACCGAACTAAACTGAACTATAAACAATCGGTGCAGGAGTAGGCCATTCGGCCCTTCGAGCCAGCACCGCCATTCAATGTGATCATGGCTGATCATTCTCAATCAGTACCCCGTTCCTGCCCTCTCCCCATACCCCCTGACTCCGCTATCCTTAAGAACTCTATCTAGCTCTCTCTTGAATGCATTCAGAGAATTGGCCTCCACTGCCTTCTGAGCTGAGGCAGAGAATTCCACAGATTCACAACTCTCTGACTGAAAAAGTTTTTCCTCGTCTCAGTTCTAAATGGCCTACCCCTTATTCTTAAACTGTGGCCCCTGGTTCTGGACTCCCCCAACATCGGGAACATGTTTCCCGCCTCTAACGTGTCCAACCCCTTAATAATCTTATACGTTTCGATAAGATCCCCTCTCATCCTTCTAAATTCCAGTGTATACAAGCCTAGTCGCTCCAGTCTTTCAACATACGACAGTCCCGCCATTCCGGGAATTAACCTAGTGAACCTACGCTGCATGCCCTCAATAACAAGGGCTACAGGTGCTCCCCGGCCTTCGATGCTTCGCCTTGCGAAAGTTCGACCGTGCGACAGTGCAAACGGCAACGACCTGTCGCGGGCCGCCGCCACTGCCGCCCCTCGCTCCCGGCCACGTGGTCGCGCGCATTCAATGCATTTCGCCCTACGATACTTTCGGTTTGTGATGGGTTTCTCCGATGGAGCGGAACCCCATCGCAAGCTGAGGAGAGCCTGTACCTCGACGCACGTGACGATAGACTAAACTGTACTAAACTGAGCCAGTCGAAGGTATTTATTCACAAAATGCTGGAGTAACTCAGCGGGTCAGGCAGCATCTCAGGAGAGAAGGAATGGAAACATAGAAAATAGGTGCAGGAGTAGGCCATTCGGCCCTTCGAGCCTGCACCGCCATTCAATATGATCATGGCTGATCATCCAACTCAGTATCCCGTACCTGCCTTCTCTCCATACCCCCTGATCCCTTTAGCCACAAGGGCCACATCTAACTCCCTCTTAAATATAGCCAATGAACTGGCCTCAACTACCCTCTGTGGCAGAGAATTCCACAGATTCACCACTCTTTGTGTGAAAAAAAACGTTCTCATCTCGTTCCTAAAAGACTTCCCCCTTATCCTTAAACTGTGACCCCCTTGTTCTGGACTTCCCCAACATCGGGAACAATCTTCCTGCATCTAGCCTGTCCAACCCCTTAAGAATTTTGTAAGTTTCTATAAGATCCCCCCTCAATCTTCTAAATTCCAGCGAGTACAAGCCGAGTCTATCCAGTCTTTCTTCATATGAAAGTCCTGCCATCCCAGGAATCAATCTGGTGAACCTTCTCTGTACTCCCTCTATGGCAAGAATGTCTTTCCTCAGATTAGGAGACCAAAACTGTACGCAATACTCCAGGTGTGGTCTCACCAATGCCCTGTACAACTGCAGCAGAACCTCCCTGCTCCTATACTCAAATCCCCTCGCTATGAATGCCAACATACCATTCGCTTTTTTTCACTGCCTGCTGCACCTGCATGCCTACTTTCAATGACTGGTGCACCACGACACCCAGGTCTCGCTGCATCTCCCCTTCTCCTAATCGGCCACCGGGTCCGAAACGTCACCCATTCCTTCTCTCCTGAGATGCTGCCTGACCTGCTGAGTTACTCCAGCATTTTGTGAATAAATACCTTCGATTTGTACCAGCATCTGCAGTTATTTCCTTACACTCTTCGTACCTAAACTGGTCCTACCAGTGCAGGAGTCCCTCTGCTGGGCTGCTGTTTCTGACACTGCAACTGTCGATGAGTCATGCCCATTTATAGTGTTGTGTCTGCACGGGCCATGCAGAACATGCACCGACCACAATGAGCTCATCTGGCAGCCGTACAATCGCTGCAATATGCTCCCGGGCTGCCAGGACCCGCTGAAGTGGCTGCGATTTCAATTCACTCCATTCCCTCTTGTTTATTCTTCCCTCCCGTGGAGCCTGGGCTCGGCCCGGTTCAGGATGTTGAAGTCTCCCGGGGTTTGTGGAGCTTGACGAGCTTGATCCTGTTCATAGACCGGGTGATATTGAATTACCAGCCCCCCCAGCACACGTGCTAATCTGTTCATCCTTTCAGGCAACAGTCAGAATCAAAATCAGCCTGCTTGGAATTTCCTGTTCTGCAGTCAAGAACACATGGCAGGGCAGAGATTGTGCTCCTCAATGAACAAAAGCAACTCAGATCGCCCTTTACTCAAACGTGCTCCATAAATCCCGTCTGATTTCCAATGAATTGAACTGCTATATAATTAGCATAATTGGCTGCCCATTTTGCAAATGTGAACTTTGAGGAAGTTCCAGCTACCTACTTTGGCGCAGCGGTAGAGTTGCTGCCTGACAGCGCTTGCAGCGCCGGTGACCCGGGTTCGATCCCGACTATGGGTGCCGTCTGTACGGAGTTTGTACGTCCTCCCCGTGACCCGCGTGGGTTTTCTCCGAGATCTCCGGTTTCCTCCCACACTCCAAAGACGTGCAGGTTTGTAGGTTAATTGGCTTGGTGTACGTGTGTGCGGGATAGTATAATTAATGTGCGGGGGACCGCTGGTCGGCGCGGACCCGGTGGATCGTTGGGGCCATTTTCCGCACTGTATCTCCAAACTAAACTAAAAGATCCCCCGAGAACTATGGGCAAGGCAAACGTGGGGAGAAAACTACGCAGCTAGTGGAAGGGATCAATGCGATTGTGTTTGCTTCAGAGAACCTGAAGGCTCACAATGGACTAAGTGCCACCCCCCCTGCTGGAAGATTCTGGGTAGGGTAGGATGAGGCCCTGGGGTTTAGAGGGGGAGAAAGCAAGGCGTGTAAACAATGAGACCAATGCACCATCCTTGCACAGTGGAAATGTGAGCCTAGAATCCTCTGTAAAGTAATACTTCTTTTAGTACTCCATTTTAGACATCCCAGGGAAACAATGGGTCTGAGCATAAGTGAAACTGAGTGAATGTTCATCAGTTGAGAACGAACATAAAGAACATGCAGAACCCATAGAAAGAAACTGTTTTAAAAGCCGTGACAATATGTCACAAAAGTCCGATCAAGGATAGTCCGATAGTTGTGTAGGAAAATAACTGCAGATGCTGGTACAAATCGAAGGTATAACAGTATAACAGTATAACAGAGCTTTATTTGTCATTCGGTACCGAGGTACCGAACAAAATTACATAGCAGTCATACAAAAAAAGAACACAAGACACATAGCCCCAACACAAACGTCCATCACAGTGACTCCAAACACCCCCTCACTGTGATGGAGGCAACAAAACTTCCGCTCTCTTCCCCACGCCCACGGACAGACAGCTCGTCCCCGACCGACCCGCACAGTCCCCGCAAGGGGGTGGAAGTCCCCGTGGCCGAGTCGCACCGGGTGCTGAAACGTCTCGCGGCCGAGCCGGGCGATGGAAGGCCCCGCGACCAAGCCTTGCGCAGCTAAGCCCCGCGGCTGAGCCGCACCGGGCGATGTTAAGTCCCGCGGCCGAGCCGCACCAGCGATGAAAAGTCCCGCGGCCGAGCTGCACCGGGCGATGTAAGGTCCCGCGGCCGAGCCGCACCGGGCGATGTTAGGCCCCGCAGCCGAGCTGCACCGGGCACTGTTAAGTCCAGCGGCCGAGCCGCACCAGCGATGTAAAGTCCCGCGGCCAAGCCGCACCGGGCGATGAAAAGTCCCGTGGCCGAGCCGCACCGGGCACTGTTAAGTCCAGCGGCCAAGCCGCACCGGGCGATGTAAAGTCCAGCGGCCGAGCCGCACCCCGCGCCGTGAGGAAGAGAAATGTTTCCCCCACCCCCCCACCCACACCACCCCCCCACCCACACCACCACCACCCCCCACACATACACAACCAAAAAAAATACAAAAACCATCCCAACACCGACACACAACAAAAAAAAGGAAAAAAGACGAACAGACTGCTAGCGAGCCGCAGCCGTTAGGCGCCGCCACTTCCGCTTTTTTCACAAGATGCTGGAATAACTCAGCAGGTCAGGCAGCATCTCTGGAGAGAAGGAATGGGTGACGTTTCGGGTCGAGACCCTTCTTCAGACTGATAGTCCGAGGGCCACCAAAGAGGTAGATCGTAGTTCAGCACTGCTCTCTGGTTGTGGTAGGATGATTCAGTTGCCTGATAGCAGCTGGGAAGAAATTTGTCCCTGAATCTGGAGGTGTGCGTTTTCACACTTCTGTACCTTTTGCCTGATGGGAGAGGGGAGAAGAGGGAGTGGCCGGGGTGCGACTGGTCCGTGATTATGCTGCTGGCCTTGCCGAGGCAGCGTGAGGTGTAAATGGAGTCAGTGGAAGGGAGGTTGGTTGGTGTGATGGTCTGGGCTGTGCCCACAATTTGCTGCAATTTCTTGCGATAAGAGGCCGTGATAGAAGATGTTTTATACGGGCTATGGGTTATTTGTGTGATGGGATGGGATAGGAGAGGCAATATATGGACAAGAGACAGACTGAGATGAAGGCATATTGCCCATTTCCCCTTTTCTCTTTTCCTACCTTAAAAAGCAGGTTTAATCACAAACATTGTGATTTTAATGTCCAACTGCTCTGCTCGTTCCTTGTAGTTACCAAACCCCAAGTCCCTTCAATTGAGAAGGAGGAGATGGGTGGGCAACATAGACTGTGACAACATTACAGCAAATACTCCAAACCTCACTTGACAAAGTTAGACACCAAATGCTGGAGTAACTCAGCGGGTCGGGCAGCATCTCGGGTGAGAAGGAATGGGGTGAGACCCTTCTTCAGACTCCTTCTCTCCCCAGATGCTGCCTGACCCGCTGAGTTACTCCAGCATTTTGGTGTCGGCCTTCGATTTAAACCAGCATCTGCAGGTTTTCTACCCACTCACTTGACAAAGCCCTGGTTTTAATGGGGAATCGGCATGACGATGTCACGGGGGATGTGGTACCACAAAAAAAATCAGTGGGGAACCTCTGAGCTAATTAGATAAAACTTGGCTGAAAATTGGTTAGAAGTTGCACAGCAACCCACACCAGTACAGGCCTCGACCACATGAAGCTGTGGCTCTGTGGGAATGGTCTGCTCGGCCTCTAATCAACTTGGGACACACACCACTTCAAGACCAGAAACTTGTCTTCATTAGTGCATAAGTGGGCCTCAGTAATTAGAGAGTCCTGCATTTTGTTTCCGTTGTGCTCCACCATCTGTGTGGGGGGATGTCAGATCATTTCAACCTGCGACCATTTTGTGTCTATTTCTCCTCAGATGTCGATGAATGCGTCAGCAGTCCGTGTGTGAACAGTGACTGCTTTAACACCCCCGGAGCCTATTACTGCAAGTGCCACGAGGGTTTCCAGAGCACTGCGACCAAGCAGGCCTGCATTGGTGAGTGAGGCCCTGCAGGCATCGGACGTCAACCTCCTTGCATGCTCTTGTCAATGGACGACTGCTCGCCATGTGCTTTGTGCTCCCCAACCATCCCCAACTGATTTAATACCTCACAGTCACGCACGCATCACCAAAGCTTAACAGACTGATCTATGGCAATGTGGGTGTGAGCTACAGGGAGAGGTTGAGTCGGCTGGGTCTCTATTCCATGGAGCGTAGGAGGATGAGGGGAGATCTTACAGAGGCGTGCAAAATCATGAGAGGAATAGATCGGGTAGATGCACAGAGTCTCTTACCCAGAGTAGGGGAATCGAGGACCAGGGGACATAGGTTCAAGGTGAAGGGGAAACGATTCAATAGGAATCCCAGGGGTAACTGTTCCACACAGAGGGTGGTGGGTATATGGAACGAGCTGCCAGAGGAGGTAGTTGAGGCTGGGACTACCCCATTGTTTAAGAAACAGTTGGACAGGTACATGGATAGGACAGGTTTGGAGGGATGTGGACCAAGCGCAGGCAAGTGGGACTAGGGTAGCTGGGACATTGTTGGCCGGTGTGGGCGAGTTGGGCCGAAGGGCCTGTTTCCACACTGTATCATTCTGTGACTCTATATCCTTCGAGTGAATAAAGACATAACGAGGAAGTGTACGAGAAAAAAAAAGGGATATAAAAGAGAAAATGAGGGGAAACAACAAGAAGTGAGACTGAAAGTGTTAGTATGTGAGAGTAAGGCTCGGCAGGGGAAGACACAAGTGTTGAATTCAGAAAATGGTGGAAATGCTCAGCAGGCCAGGCAGTTTTTGTGGCCGGAGAAGAGCACCGTGTTTCACCCTGCAGTTCACCTTCTTCCCCGCCTGCCTCGCCATTGCTGGATATTAAACTACTCTTCCATTCAGTGGCGATAATTCTCAGAACAATTTAAACCATTTATTTGAAAGGAAGGAACTGCAGGTGCTGGTTTAAATCGAAGGTAGACACAAAAAGCTGGAGTAACTCAGCGGGACAGGCAGCATCTCTGGAGAGAAGGAATGGGTGACGTTTTGGGGTCGAGACCCTTCTTCAGATCCGGCCCGAAAGTCACCCATTCCATAACAACAACAATAATAATAATAATAATAATAATAATAATAATAACAACAACAACAACAACAATAACAACAACAACAACAACAACAACAACAACAATAATAATAATAATAATAACAACAATAACAATAATAATAATAATAAGAAGAAGAAGAAGAAGTCTGAAGAAGAGTCTCGACCCTAAACGTCACCCATTCCCTTTCTCCTAGATGCTGCCTGACCTGCTGAGTTACTCCAGCATTTTGTGATACCTATAATAACAATAATAATAATAATAATAATAATAAACGGCCACATGACAGAACAGTGGGGTAAATGTTCTAGTGCGTGTCATCCTTACATCCAGCTTTCTTTGCTCTCCAGACATAGATGAGTGCATCCAGAATGGGGTTTTATGCAGGAACGGCCGATGTGTCAACACCGATGGCAGCTTCCAATGTATCTGCAACGCCGGCTTTGAACTCACGCCCGACGGCAAGAACTGCATGGGTGAGTATAGTGCACCCGGCACCAGTAACCTGGAGACAGTTTCAGATATCCACGAATGAATGAATGCTTCGTGAATGAATGTACGGGCGCTCCCCGGATTACGATGCTTCGACCTGTGATAGTTCGACTTTGCGACGGTGCAAACGGCAGCGACCCGTAGCGAGCCGCCGCTCGCGTCCGGCCACGTGATCGCGTGTATTACAATGCATTTCGACTTACAACACTTTCGGTTTTTCGATGGGTTTCTCGGAACGGAACCCCATCGGAATCTGAGAAGCGCCTGTGTACATTGTCACAGTGAAACTCTTTGCTTGCATAATACCCAAGGTATGCAAATATTCGCCACGTAAAGGGCGTTGACAAAGTTACAAAGTACCTCCGCGCTAGGTCCCACTTTGTTCTCTCCCCACCCCCAATCCCCCCTCCCCCCCCGCCAGGTCCCCCTTTGTCTCCCCCTTTGTCCCCCCCCTCACGGTGGTCCCCTGACGCCAGGTCCCCCTTTGTCTCCCCCTTTGTCCCCCCCTCACAGTGGTCCCCTCACGCCAGGCCCCCCTTTGTCTCCCCCTTTGTCCCCCCCCCTCACGGTGGTCCCCTCACGCCAGGTCCCCCTTTGTCTCCCCCTTTATCCCCCCCCCTCACGGTGGTCCCCTCACGCCGAGTCCTCCTTCGTTCCTTCCCCCGGCAACGGCGTCCTCACTCCCACGTGGTCCGTCCTCTTCCGTCGGTCAGCGCCATCATCGACCGTCGCACCGACCTCTCCACTATCACCGCCGAGACCTCTCCAGACACCCCCTTGGGGCCAACCCCGGCCCCCAGCCGCGGGCCCCACACACCCCGGCCCCCCGCCGCGGGCCCCACAGACCCCGTCCCCCCGCCGCGGGCCCCACAGACCCCGACCCCAGCCGCGGGCCCCACAGACCTGATATCCAGCGACCCATAGTTACAAGGTCTCAAGCAAACAAGTGAGGTCTTGGCCTTTGTGAGCTGCTCGATAGATGGAAGGAATGCCACATCAGTCTGAAGAAGGGTCTCGACCCGAAACGTCACCCATTCCTTCTCTCCCGAGATGCTGCCTGACCTGCTGAGTTACTCCAGCATTTTGTGAATAAACCCATTCCTTCTCCTATGCAACCCGCCTCCCGGCCCGGGCGGACGCCATTGGAGGAGCGGGAGCACGTGGCTGCTGGCTGGGTGAGGTCACGTGGGGCGCGGGGCGGTGACGTCACCTTGTCCCGTATTTGGGAGTGAGGAAGTTGGCAACCCTAAACTCCGGATAAAAGGAATGGGTGACGTTTCGGGTCGAGACCCTTCTTCAGACCCAGTAGGTTAGTTAGCCATTGTAATGAACCCAGATTGTGAATCAAAAGCAAATGAATGGACCTGTGAGAGCAAATAAATTGCAGGACTAGATGGGAATAAGGAGGAAGGGAATAGGATTGAGGTTGTTTACTGGGAGCTGGCATGAACACAGTGGGGTGAATGGCCTCTTTTGTATCTCTTAATTATTAAATTATAAACCCGATGTCAATGCTGGACTATCTGCAAGGGACAGTTGGAGAAACTAGAATTGGAAAGTGAGTGGCTCAGTAGGACTTCAGTAAAAGTTAATAATGTTACAATTATGTTATACTCTGCATGTGACTGCAATGTCAAGTCTATTAGCTTAACTGGGGAAAGGTCATCTTTCGAAATGTTAACAGATGCTGTTGTTGGATTTGCTGAGTATTTCTAGCAGAAGGCCGTGGAGGCCAAGTCAATGGATATTTTTACGGCAGAGATAGAAATCGCGATCGGTGCTAAGATGAAAGGCTTGGATAGAGCGGATGGGAAGAGGATATTTCCACTATTGGGAGAGTCTAGGAGCAGATGTTACAGCCTCAGAATTAAAAGGACGTTCCTTTCTGAAGGAGATGAGGGGGAATTTCTCTAGTCAGAGGGTGGTGAATCGGTGGAATTCTTTGCCACAGAAGGCTGTGGAGGCCAAGTCAGTGGATATATTTAAGGCAGAGATAGGTAGATTCTTGATCGGTACGGGTGTCAGGGGTTACAGGGAGAAGGCAGGGGAATGGGGTTAGCAGGAAGAGATAGACCAGCCACGATTGAATGGCGGGGCGGACTTGATGGTCCGAATGGCCTAATTCTGCTCCTATCACCTTATGACATTTTACCTTTTTATTCCTCTATCCCGCAGTATCAAATCTTGTGTCGTACTGCAACAGGTTTTGGGAGGAGTGAGATTGAATTAAATCATTAGGTTGCAACGTTATCAATGCTACGATGGCCGGCATGGCTGCAAATATCCCCATGTTTAGGACAAAAACTGCGGATGCTGGTTTAAATCGAAGGTAGACACAAAATGCTGGAGTAACTCAGCGGGTCAGGCAGCATCTCGGGAGGGAAGGAATGGGTGACGTTTTGGGTCGAGACCCTTCATCCAGACTGATGCCAGGGGAGGGGGCGGCTCCCGCTCGACCCGAAACGTCACCCATCCCTTCCCTCCCGAGATGCTGCCTGACCCGCTGAGTTACTCCACCATTCTATGTCGACATCCCCATGTTATTCACCTCAAACACTAAATACTATTCCAGGGTGTGGAAGTCTACACCAAAGGTTCCCAACCTTTCGTGTCCCTTTTACCTCTGGCAACTTTTGGAAAGTCAATTTACCCCTCCCCCTGTTTTGTTCGGTGATTTGAGTTTTACACTTCTACCATAATAAAGCGACCGACAAAGGGGGAATTTAAAAATACTGTTTCTAGCATTATTATTTTAAGTTCAAATAACAATAATGGTAGGCGAACTTTACTACCTGGGGGTAGACAATAGACAATAGACAATAGGTGCAGGAGGAGGCCACTCGGCCCCTCGAGCCAGCACTGCCATTCAATGTGATCATGGCTGATCATTCTCAATCAGTACCCCGTTCCTGCCTTCTCCCCATACCCCCTGACTCCGCTATCCTTAAGAGCTCTATCTAGCTCTCTCTTGAATGCATTCAGAGAATTGGCCTCCACTGACTTCTGAGGCAGAGAATTCCAGAGATTCACAAATCTCTGACTGAAAAAGTTTTTCCTCATCTCCGTTCGCAATGGCCTACCCCTTATTCTTAAACTGTGGCCCCTGGTTCTGGACTCCCCCAACATTGGGAACATGTTTCCTGCCTCTAACGTGTCCAACACCTTAATAATCTTATAAGTTTCGATAAGATCCCCTCTCATCCTTCTAAATTCCAGTGTATACAAGCCTAAATTAACCCCAGGTTGGGAAAACCCTTGGTCTTGACACTTTGCTCCATCTATCAGCCAACACAATAGGTCTCTGGACTTGGCATTTGTGCAAACCCTTCGCCTCCTGTCCCGTCTCCTTTCCGTTCGATTGTATTGGGATCTGAAGCGCACGGATTGTCCACCTTATTTTATAATGTTAGACCTCAAGACTGACAAATAACCCAATTTCCCCCCCCCCCCAGATCACGATGAATGTGCCACAACCAACATGTGCCTCAATGGGATGTGCATCAATGAAGACGGCAGCTTCAAGTGTATCTGCAAGAATGGCTTTGTCCTCGCCCCAAATGGACGCTACTGTGTAGGTAAGGTCATGCTAACCAATGCTTCCCTGCGGACTACGTTATTTTGGTTTGGAGCAGCAGCGCGGAAGCAGGCCCTTCGGCCCACCGACCAGCGATCCCCACTCACTAACACTATCCAACACACACACTGGGGACAATTTACACATACACCAAGCCAATTAACCCACACACCTGTACAGTAAGTCTTTGGAGAGTGGGAGGAAACCGAAGATCCTGGAGAAAACCCAGGCGGCCGTGCGGGGAACGTACAAACGTACGTACGGACAGCACCCGTAGTCGGGACCGAGTGCCGGGTCTCTGGCGCTGTGCGCGCTGTAAGGCAGCAACTCGACCGCTGCGCCACCGCGCCGCTTTGATCAAATTAATGGCCATCACTTGGTGACTAAGCATCTGCTTCTAATTTGCCACCAATTTGCTTGGACCCGGATAATATCACTGCCTCTGCGTTGATATAATTAATGATTTGAGAACATCCAAAAGTGTCTATACAAGTTATTTTGAAGTGTGATGGCTATTTTACGTAAGAAAATAGGCGGCACGGTGGTGCAGCGGTAGAGTTGCTGCCTTACAGCACGAGTGACTTGGGTTCAATACCGACTGCAGGCGCTGTCTGTACGGAGTTTGTACGTTCTCCCCGTGACCTGCGTGGGTTTTCTCCGAGATCTTTGGTATTTCCTCCCAAACTCCAAAGACGTGCAGGTTTGTAGGTTAATTGGCTTGGTGTAAATGTAAATTAATCCTAGTGTGTGTGGGATAGTGTTAATGTGTGGGGATCGCTGGTCGGTGCAGAATCGGTGGGCTGGAGTTTCAGTGCTGTATCTCTGAGCTAAACTAAACTAAACTTTACTAAAATGGTGTGCATAGAAAGATTATACAAATTGCAAAAGTGATGAATAGTTACTGACATATTTCTGATGAAGTTGAGTGGAAGGAGTGGTAAGTTCTTATTTACAAATACAGATAGTCAACCCAATCTAGTGTGAATTTATTTATTTATTGTCAGTTATTTCCCACCCCCTGCCCACATTGTTCCCAGTTAAGGATAGGGGTGCCAACTATCTCACTCCCAAATACAGGACAGGGTGACATCACCGCCCCGCGTCCCATGTGATCTCACCCAGCCAGCGGCCACGTGTACCCACTCCCCCAATGGCGGCCACCCGGGCCGGGAGGCGGGTTGCTATGCAACCTCCGTTAGGCGGCGCCCGGGCCTCTGGGCCTAGACTGTCTGGAGCTAAAATGTCGGAAACCTACAGTGTCAGAGCCTAAACTGTCAGGACCTACAGCGTCGGGGCCTACAGTGTCCGGGCCTACAGCGCCCCCCGGGTCTAAGACGGGACAAGGGCGGTCCCTTACGGGACAAACCAATTTAGCCCAATATACGAGATGTCCCGGCTAATACGGGACAGTTGGCCACCCTGGACTTAATTGTTTCAGTTCTGCTGCTTCCTGTGAGCCCGTGAGCATCAAGTTGTTAGTTATTCAACTTGCGGTAAAGGACCAATTCAAAAGCTCATCTCTGCCCTGCCAGAATAGATGACAACAGGCTACAATAATCTACAAACATACCTCAAACTAAACTGCACACATTCAAATACAGGACAAAAATATGTAGCACATGTGCAAACATAGGAGAAAATATGTCAAAGGTGTAGAGACAAAAGGACAAAAATATACCAAGGATAGACACAAAACGCTGGAGTAACTCAGCGGGACAGGCAGCATTTCTGGAGAGAAGGAATGGGTGACGTTTCAGGTCGACACCCTTCTTCAGACCCGACCCGAAATGTCACCCTTTCCTTCTCTCCAGAGATGCTGCCTGTCCCGCTGAGTTACTCCAGCATTTCGAGTCCATCTTCGGTTTAAACCGGCATCTGCAGTTCCTTCCCACACACGGACAAAAATACTGCATGCGTGTAAAACTATATTAGATGGGAATTAATATACTGGAAATATATTACAAGCACGGTAAACATATGTTTATACAAGGCGAAAGAAAAAACACTTTGCAGGTCCCGGCTCAAGACAAATCAAAAAATAGGCTTGGTGTACTCGACATAGATCAAAAAATACAGTGCGTGTACATGCACAGAGTCTGAACCAGATACCAGATCATGGCCAGACTCACTCCTCACCCACATACTGTGAATTTTATCGCAGACTCTCTTGCTTGCTCGTAGAATCCTTGAGTGAATGTATTTCCCGTTCACTAGCCTCATGGTGTTTCAGGCAATTATATGGCCCCTACTGATGTTGCAGGTCATTTCAGGTTAATTCATTCAGCAGGTAGAGAGGCAAATTGGGCAGAGCTGCGGCAGATGGAATGTAATCTCGGCAAGCATGAGGTAATAGTCCGTTGGGATATAGGAAACAAAATGGCAGGGGCCTTGCGAGCGTTGATGCACAGAGAGGTGCTTGGTGCAAGTCCATCGCTCTCTGAAAGTGGAGAGGAAAGGAGTAGAGTCGGGATACTAGCTTAATGACAGCAAAAGAGATCATTGTGGACAGGCCTTGTGGTTGACATGGACCAGGTGAGCAGTGAGGGCCCATTTCTGCGCCGTCCGTTTCCGCGATTCTGTGACCTTGACCCTCTGTTGTCTTTGCTCAAGTGCGGCACTGATGGAACTGACAGCACCCTTGGGTGCAGGTGTCACAGGTGTGAATCAAGGGATCTGGGGAGAAAGCAGGAACGTGGTACTGATTTTGGATGATCATATTGAACGGCAGTGCTGGCTCGAAGGGCCGAATGGCCTACTCCTGCACCTATTTTCTATGTTTCTGTTTCCAATTGGTTTCTGTCTTCTGTCTGCTAAACCTCAGCACTGGCCGCAGTTCAATTTACACTGAATTGATCGTTCGCACAGCTGAGAAGGTTGATGGCTGCAACCTTCCCCCCCATTGACGAACTGTACACTGCAAGGGCCAGGAAGCGAGCGGGCAAGATCATCTCTGACCCCTCTCACCCTGGCCACAAACTCTTAGAAGCACTTCCCTCTGGAAGGCGACTCCCGACTGTCAAAGCCGCCACAGCCGGACATAAAAACAGCTTTTTTTCCGCGAGTAGTAGCTCTACTCAATAACCAAACGTCTGTTGTCTCTTTTTGCTCTGGATTATTTCACTCACACGTTTAAACTGTAATGTTGTATTCCTAATGTTTTCATCTTTTATGCTTTATTCTTAAATGTTTACTGTATGTTCGTGTTGTTACTTGCGAGCGGAGCACCAAGGCACATTCCTTGTACGTGTGCATACTTGGCCAATAAACTTATTCATTCATTCATTCATTCAGCTCCTGTATTAATGGTTGTCTGCCTTATTTCCAGATATTGATGAATGTCACACGCCCGGCATCTGTATGAATGGCCGCTGCATTAATTCAGAAGGTTCCTTCAGGTGTGAATGCCCTCCAGGTCTGGCCATTGGAGTCGATGGACGTGTGTGTGTCGGTAAGTTGATTTAACCAGTAACCCACCATCACCGAGCTAAATACTTGCTCGAACAATGCCAATGGTTACTAGTTCTGCCTTTATATCCTGCACGCTTTGAATGGCCCTTTACCATCTTTTTATGGGTCGATTGAAATGTTTTCATTTTGGTTTCAAAACACAGCATGCACTCACTGAGTCACTTCAGCTTTTTGTGTCTATCTTCGGTTTAAGAGTTGTGAATTTGAGGAATTCTCTGCCACAGAGGGCAGTGGAGGCCAATTCACTGGATGAATTTAGAAGAGAGTCAGATCGAGCTCTAGGGGCTAGCGGAATCAGGGGATATGGGGAGAAGGCAGGCACGTGTTACTGATTGTGGATGATCAGCCATGATCACAATGAATGGCGGTGCTGGCTCGAAGGGCCAATTGGCCTCCTCATGCACCTCTTTTCTAAACCAGTATCTGCAGTTCCTTCCTACAAGAAAAAAACCTAGGTGTACTCTACAAAGATCAAAAAATACAGCCGGTGTACATGCCTAGAGTCTCAACCGGACACTAGATCATGGAGGACAAAACCAATGTGTGGAATGAACTGCCGATGCTGGTTTAAATCTTCCAATGTGGGGAGTTTCAGATGTAGCATGCTGCATAGAGGAAAGTTAAATCAGTAATCTGGTATTCTAACCATCCCTGAGGGATGAGTGAGTAAGAATCAATATGCGTGCTTGTAAAAGACTGAAAATGATACCGTTAAAATTTAAAACCAGGGTATTAAATCGAAACAAAGCAAGGCTCCCAAGGGTAGGAAGTTTAAGCTGGCAAGCGGGAGATGAGGAAATGACATGAAAAGAGGAAGAGAGAAATTAACCGCAGACCAGTTCACTGAGATTGGTCAGGAAAATGCTGGAATCTATTATTGAGGAAGTCATAACAAGGCACTTAAGACAATAATAACAGGACTGGGCAAAGTCGACATGGATTTATGAAAGGAAAGTTTGACAAATCTTAAGAGTTTTTTGAGGTTGTAACTGGCAGAATAGAATAGGAGGACTCTGTGTTTTGTTTAGGTCAGAGATACAGCGCGGAAACAGGCCCTTTCGGCCCACTTGGATCCGGGCCTACCAGCGATCCCCGCACATTAACACACTATCCTATACCCAGTAGGGACAATTTTTTTAAACATTTACCAAGCCAATTAATCTACAAACCTGTACGTCTTTTGGACTCTGTGGACTCAAGTCTACTCAGCTATTCAATCACACTGTAGGCCCGGACGCTGTAGGCCCGGGCACTGTAGGCCCAGACACTGTAGGCCCAGACACTGTAGGCCCGGACACTGTAGGCCCGGACGCTGTAGGCCCGGACACTGTAGGCCCAGACACTGTAGGCCCGGACGCTGTAGGCCCGGACATTGTAGGCCCGGACGCTGTAGGTCCGGACAGTGTCGGTCCGGAGGCCCAGGTGCCACCTAACAGAGGTTGCGTGGCAACCCGCCTCCCGGCCCGGGCGGCCACCATTGGTGGAGCGGGAGCTCGTGGCCGCTGGCTGGGTGAGGTCACGTGGGGCGCGGGGGGGTGACGTCACCTTGTCCCTTATTTGGGAGCGAGATAGTTGGCAACCCCTACTCTCCGCCAACATCTCTCCTCCCTCCGGATCCTCACCATCCAACCATCTCTTTGACCAGGAGTTTGGGCATTTTTTCCTTTGACCTGGAGTTTCTGTGAAGTACTTTGTTGGGATGTCTTTTTGTACACGGAGAGTGCTGTAATGTGTTGTCCGGTACGGGAACTCTCTCCCGAGTTGTTCCACAATAACTAGCGATAATCCTGTTCATTCTTCCCAGACACCCACATGCGCAGCACTTGCTACGGAGCTATCAAGAAGGGCACCTGTGCCCGGCCCTTTCCTGGAGCCGTCACCAAGTCAGAGTGTTGTTGTGCCAGCCCAGACCATGGCTTCGGAGAGCCATGCCAGCCCTGCCCAGCCAAGACTTCTGGTAGGTTCACCGTCGCGGTATTTAACATAACTCGGGGAGAAAAGATGCAACAAGCTGTTGGGGCGGCACGGTGGCGCAGCGGTAGCGTTGCTGCCTCGCAGTGCCCAAGACCCCGGTTCAATCCAGACCACGGGTGCTGTCTGTACGGAGTTTGCACGTTCTCCCCTTGACCTGTGTGGGTTTTCTCCGGGTGCTCCGGTTTGCTCCCACACTCCTAAGACGTGCAGGTTTGTAGGCTAATTGGCTTCGGTAACATTGTAAATTGCCCCTAGTGTGAGTAGGTTAGTGCTAGTGTGTGCGGGGATCGCTGGTCGGCACGGACACGGTGGGCCGAAGGGCCTGTTTCTGCGCCGTACCTCGAAACTAAACTCAACTCAAACTAACAGCAACACAGGAACATCTTCCAAATAAACAGCACTCATCTTTGACTTCTTTTTCTTCCTTCTGCAATTCCTCTTTGAAAGGAACTCTTTGCGTTTGCTGCATTTAAGTAATAATTTAAAACAGGGGGGAAATTCTCCAAGCAGATTCACGGTCCCACTGTGACTGGGACGAGATCAATGGATCTGATGTCGAGCAGCTCATGGGCTCCTCCTGCTGGCTGTTTGTGCACATTGCCGTCCCTCACGGTGCGGAAAATGTGATCCAACTGAGTGATAAATCCTGTGGATTTGTGGCGCTCGTGTGAAGAACAGTTTCCAGATGATCTTTTTATAATGCTTTCATATCCGAGTAGCCAGCTGCGATAACAGCACTGTCCCAAAGACAGATGTTTAGTTTGCTTTAGCTGACCGTCCGATCACACCATTCACACCTGGTCAATGTCATAGAAAGACATGGAAAATAGGTGCAGGAGGAGGCCGTTTGGCCCTTCGAGCCAGCGGGGACTATCCCACTTTTGTCTCCCCTTCCTAATACACCGACATCAAATGACGAGCGGGCCAATTAACCCGCAAACTCGCAAGTCTTTGGGATGTGGGAGGAGACCGGAGCACCCGGAGAAAACCCACGCGGGCCACAGGGAGAAGGTAAAAACTCCGCACAGACAGGCTCCCGTGGTCATGGAGTGATAGAGTGATACAGTGTGGAAACAGGCCCTTCGGCCCAACTTGCCCACACCGGCCAACAATGTCGCAGCTACACTAGTCCCACCTGCCCGCTTTTGGTCCATATCCCTCCAAACCTGTCCTATCCATGTACCTGTCCAATTGTTCCTTAAAACGTTGGGATAGTCCCAGCCTCAACTACCTCCTCTGGCAGCTTGTTCCATACACCCACCGCCCTCTGTGTGAAAAAGGTACTCCTCAGATTCCTATTAAATCTTTTCCCCTTCACCTCTGGTCCTCGATTCACCTACTCTGGGCACGAGACTCTGTGCATCTCCCCGATCCATTCCTCTCGTGATTTTATACACCTCTGGGGCTCTGGTTCTGTGAGTCAGTAGCTGTGCCACCGTGCCTCCACTAATCAACTGCGTAAAAGGCAAAGTTTCCCGAATTTTTTCATAGGCTTGTGGGATCTTCCTGAATTCGGTTTGGCTGCAGGAATTCGTTGAACTGTGACTGCACTTCAGAAACATCTCCATCCTGCTTCACAACGCGTTACTTACAGGAAGCGTCCGCTGGAACATCCTGGGCTCAGAACCCAAGTTTTTTTTGTGACTTTCATTTTAAAAATGAATAGGTGAAAAAAAAATGTGGGATTGCTGATCCACGATGATCCACCGAGCAGCGTTCCTTGCAGGCAGCATTCCTAGTCAGCCGTGCCGAACAGGCCAGGCCCTTATATTACTTTTCAAGGCGATGGCAACAATTCAAAGTGCCGAACATCTGATTTGTTTTCTTCTCCCTGGTTTGTGTTTTCACAGCTGAGTTCCAGGCTCTCTGCAGCAGCGGCATCGGGATCACAGCTGATGGACGAGGTGGGAAAAGGAACCGGCTTGTCCCGTTGACAGATCTTGGGGTTGAACTTTCACTGTGCGCGCTTATTAAATAATAAAACCTCCATCCTTCTTTTCCACAAAATCTCACCCCAAGCAGATTTCATTAGTGTGTAAAAAAGGTAGAGGTGCATACTGCAGGCAATGTGCAGTGCTAATGTTTTAGGTACCAGCGCTGTCACTGGGGCCGGAGTGGCCTCTGGTTAATTCCCCGCTAGTTAAAAATTCCCCGCTGTTTACTTTGGCTTGTGTTTTGACAGGGGTGCGTGCAGGAGTAGCTCTCCAGTGAGCACCGGCAAAACTGCACCCCTGATTGCAGGAGATTTGTCAAAATGGCAGGAGTTACTTTGGGGGGAAAAAATTTAATTGATTCCACTTAACGTTTCTCATGAAAGTGATGAGCTCATACCTGCTTTGACATTCTGCAGAGGCTGAAAGAAAGATCCAGGTTTAAAAGCGCCCCTCTCCTTTTTATACGGAAAGCCAGGTGATTTAGAGTTTGGCAGGAAAATCCCTCTGAAGATCTGGGAATAATAGCCTGTAATCCCATTTTAATGAAGGGATTTGTCCACCTGGCTCGCTGAAGGCGGCAACTTGGGTTTCGTGACTTTGAAGTTGAGGAGTGAAGAGAGTTGTGAATCTGTGGAATTCTCTGCCACAGAAGGCAGTGGGGGCCGATTCACTGGATGTTTTCAAGAGAGAGATGGATATACTGTGGCTCTTTGGGCTAAGGGAATTAGGGGATTATGGGGAGAAAGCAGGAATGGGGTACTGATTTTGGATCATCAGCCATGATCATACTGAATGGCGGTGCAGGCTCGAAGGGCCGAATGGCCTACTCCTGCACCTATTTTCTATTTATTCACAAAATGCTGGAGTAACTCAGCAGGTCAGGCAGCATCTCGGGAGAGAAGGAATGGGTGACGAAGGGTCTCGACCCGAAACGTCACCCATTCCTTCTCTCCCGAGATGCTGCCTGACCTGCTGAGTTACTCCAGCATTTTGTGAATAAATTGATTTGTACCAGCATCTGCAGTTATTTTCTTATCCTATTTTCTATGTAGTTTCTGGTTATAATCTCTTTGTTTCTCACCCAGATATCAACGAGTGCGCTCTCGATCCTGACATCTGCGCCAACGGGATTTGTGAAAACCTGCGTGGCAGTTATCGCTGCATCTGCAACATCGGCTACCAGTCCGACATTAGTGGCAAGAACTGTGTTGGTGAGTACCAGCTTCAGTTTAGTCTATGGTCGGGTAGAGTGCAGAAACTGTAGAGGTTATTAAGGTAGTGTATAAAGGGCGGCACGGTGGCGCAGCGGTAGAGTTGCTGCCTTACAGCGAATGCAGCGCCGGAGACTCAGGTTCGATCCTGACTACGGGCGCCGTCTGTACGGAGTTTGTACGTTCTCCCCGTGACCTGCGTGGGTTTTCTCCGAGATCTTCGGTTTCCTCCCACACTCTAAAGACGTACAGGTATGTAGGTTAATTGGCTGGGCAAATGTAAAAATTTAAAAAAATTGTCCCCAGTGGGTGTAGGATAGTGTTAATGTGCGGGGATCGCTGGGCGGCGCGGACCTGGTGGGCCGAAGGGCCTGTTTCTGCGCTGTATCTCTAAATCTAAAAAAAATCTAAAAACTGCAGGAGGACACTCAGCGGGTGAACTAGGGTTTAGTTTAATGAGTTTATTGTCACATGTACCGAGGTACAGTGAACAACTTTTGTCGCGTGCTAACCAGTCAGCGGAAAGACAATATGTGATTATAATCAATCCATTTACAGCGCATAGAAAAGCTGCTGTAGGGATAGAGATTTCAATGAATGTATGAATGAATGAATGAATGAATGAATGAATGAATGAATGAATGAATGAATGAATGAATGAATGAATGAATGAATGAATGAATGAATGAATGAGTGAATACTTTATTGTCACATATGACAAGTCACAGTGAAATTCTTTGCTTGCATACCCAAGTATGCAAATAGTCGCCCATAAAGGGTGCTGACAATGTTACAAAGTACCCCCCACCCCCCGCGCCAGGCCCCCCCTTTGTTCTCCCACCCTCCCCCCCCATTGTAGATTTAAGAGCGTGGAGCCATTGTAATACGGGTTTGTAGATCTGCTTCTGTGGCCAGCGCGCAAATAGTCGCCTGGGTTGGGCGCCATCTTGGAAGCATCTCCCAGTGTGAATCCACTTCGTTTAGTCTAGTTTAGAAATACAGCGCGGAAACAGGCCCTTCGGCCCACCGGGTCCGCGCCGACCAGCGATCCCCGCACACTAACACTAACCTACACCCACGAGGGACAATTTTTACATTTACCAAGCCAATTATTTGGAGCGTGGGAGGAAACCGAAGATCTCGGAGAAAACCCACGCAGATCACGGGGGAGAAAGTACAAACCCCGTACAGACGGCGCTCGTAGTCAGGATTGAACCCGGGTCTCCGGCGCTGCGTTCGCTGGAAGGTGGCAACTCTACTGCTGCGCCACCGTGACCGCCCTTTTAAGTACAGACCTGGGGGCAGAATCTGATTTAAAACGCTTTCTAGTGAGCCAGCAAGGGGCAGCCGGATGAAGCATTTTATAGCATGGGCAGTCTACAAAAGGAAAGTGAGCAAGTTTAATAATTTCTGAATCAGGGAAGATCGAGAAATGTATATTCTTTTCATTGCTTTGCTGTTCATTGATCTGCCTCAATAAAATTAAATAACTCGTATGCCCAATAGTATGAAGCTTGTTGGGGAAAGAGTTTTATCTTCAGTACACGTTTGCAAATAGACCGAACACGTGTGTTACATGCCAATGTACAGTGTAAGGGTGGGGTCGTGAGATTGTAGATGCTGGAGGCTGTTCTTGTTATTCTACTGCACAGTTTATTTTCAGTTGATATTATACTTTAATAACTTTGTACCAGCCACGACTCGCACTAGTTCACAAGTTCGGAGTAGAATTAGGCCATTCGCCCCATCAGGACCGCTCCGCCATTCAATCATGGCCGATCTCTGCCTCCGAATCCCATTTTCCTGCCTTCTCCTCATAACCCCTGATTCAGATTTAGATGTTTTAGATTTAGATTTAGAGATACAGTGCGGAAACAGGCCCTTCGGCCCACCGAGTCCGCGCCGCCCAGCGATCCCCACACATTAACACTATCCTACACACACTAGGGACAATTATATTTGCACGTCTTTGGAGAACGTACAAACTCCCTACAGACAGCGCCCGTAGTCGGGATGGAACCCGGATCTCTGGCGCTGCAAGCGCTGTAAGGCAGCAACTCTACCGCTGCGCCACCGTGCCGCCCAGAGATTAAGCCTTCTCTCTGGCTTCACTCTGAACGGTTACTATTTAGCTCTAATGGGCAGAACGGGATGCATTCTGGATCAATTGGGGGGCATGAAGTTCACCGACAGAGAATAGTGCTGAAATCACAAAAAATATCCAGCATAAAAACACACAGAAATAAGTCGAGCACATTTCAATTCTTTCTCTCTCCTGTGTGACTATCATGTTAAAGGCTGCCTCTCCCTATCAAAATATGGATGTTGGCGGACTACCCACGTACCGTCTGCTTCCTGAAAGTCTCTCTCAAGCCTGGTGTAGGAAAATAACTGCACATGCTGGTCTAAATCGAAGGTCGACACAAAAAGCTGGAGTAACTCAGCGGGTCAGGCAGCATCTCTGGAGAGAAGGAATGGGTGACGTCTCGGGTCGACACCCAACGTCACCCATTCCTTCTCTCTCTCTCTCTCTCGAGATGCTGCCTGACCCGCTGAGTTACTCCAGCTTTTTGTGTCTACCCACCCTCTCTCTCTCTCTCTCCCTCTCGGCCCTGGAGCAGAGGCGGCTCCGACTCCACACCTCGCCAGACTCCCCCTCACGCGGTCTCACAAAAAGCCGGACAGTGGAGATGGGAAGGAAAGGGTCAAGGAAGGGGGGAATGCGCAATGGAGGGAGGGGAATGTGTGGACGGGGTGAGGACAAAGGGGGAGTGAGGCCAACGAGGGAAGAGTGGGTTTACGGAGGAGTTACTGGAAGGTGGAGGGAAAAAAAACTGCGGACGCTGGTTTAAATCGAAGGTGGACACAAAATGCTGGAGTAACTCAGCGGGTCAGGCAGCATCTCTGGAGAGAAGGAATGGGTGACGTTTCGGGTCGAGACCCTTCAAGGTCATTCCTTCTCTCCCGAGATGCTGCCTGACCCGCTGAGTTACTGGAAGGCCATTGTAATCATCGGATCTTGGTACCTATGCGAGAATGAGTGGCACGGTGGCGCAGCGGTAGAGTTGCCGCCTTACAGCGCTTGCAGCGCCAGAGACCCGGGTTCGATCCCGACTGCGGGTGCTGTCTGTACGGGGTTTGTACGTTCTCCCCGTGACCTGCGTGGGTTTTCTCCAAGATCTTCGGTTTCCTCCCACACTCCAATGACGTACAGGTTTGTAGGTTAGTTGGCTTGGTATAAGTGTAAATTGTCCTCAGTGTGTGTGTGTGTGTGCGTGTAGGATCGCGTTAATGAGCGGGGATCGCTGGGCGGTGCAGACTCGGTGGGCCGGAGGACCTGCTTCCGCTCTGAAAACTCTAAACTAAACTAAACTAAATTGCGACTTCTAACTGACGAGGCAACTGACAGGTAAACATAGAAAATAGGGGCGGGAGGAGGCCATTTGGCCCTTCGAGCCGGCACTATATGTGGATGTATTCAAGAGAGAGTTAGCTCTTAGGACTAATGGAATCAAGGGATTATGGGGAGAAAGCAGGAACAGGGTACTGATTTGTGATGGTCAGCCTCCTGCACCTATTTGCTGTGTGTCTAGATTGTTGTCCGATTGACGTGAGCCGTACAGTTCATGGTGTCCTCTGGGATGATCTGTTTCTTTCCACAGATATTGATGAATGTTCGGTCAACATGTTGCTGTGTGACAATGGTCTGTGTCGTAACACACCTGGCAGCTACACCTGTACCTGCCCGACCGGCTACATCTTTAAACCCGACACTGAAACCTGTGAAGGTAAGAATTCGACATCACATCATGCCAGGGTTGCCAACTGTCCCGTATTAGCCGGGACATCCGGTATTTTGGGCATTAATTGGTTTGTCCCCTATGGGACCGCCCTTGTCCCGTATTCGCCATGCGGGCCGCTGTAGGCCGGGACAGTATAGGCTAACGGAGTGTGTTCGGGGAGCGAGGCCGAGTGTGTTCGCCTGTCAGAGGCTGCGTAGCAACCCGCCACCCGGCCCGGGCAGCCGCCATTGGTTGAGCGGGAGCTCGTGGCCGCTGGCTGGGTGAGGTCACGTGGGGCGCGGGGCGGTGACGTCACCTTTTGTCCCTTATTTGGGAGTGAGATAGTTGGCAACCCCTACAACATGCCAGCAAGATATATTGTTTCAGTGTGGAAACGCACACCACCAGATTCAGGGACAGTTTCTTCCCGGCTGTTATAAGGCAACTGAACCATCCCACCACAACCAGAGAGCAGTGCTGGACTACGATCTACCCCAGTGGTGAACCTCGGACTATCCATGATCGGACTTTACTGGCTTTAAGTATAGGAAAGATAACTGCAGATGCTGGTTTAAATCGAAGGTAGACACAAAATGCTGGAGTAACTCAGCGGGTCAGGCAGCATCTCGGGAGAGAAGGAATGGGTGACCCCCAAGGGTCTCAACCCGAAACGTCACCCATTCCTTCTCTCCCGAGATGCTGCCTGACCCGTTGAGTTACTCCAGCATTTGTGTCTACCTTTACTGGCTTTACGTTGCACTAAACGTTATTCCCTTATCATGTATCTGTTCACTGTAAATGGCTCGATTGTAATCATGTGTTGCCTTTCCGCTGACTGGTTAGCGCGCAACAAAAGCTTTTCACTGCCCCTCGGTACGCGTGACAATAAACTGAAACTGATATTCAAGGGCGCGGCTGGTTCAGCTTAGTTTATTGTCACGTGTACCGAGGTACAGTGAAAAGCTTTTGTTGCGTGTTAAACCAGTCAGCAGAGAGGCAATGCACGATTACAATCGATCCATTTACAGTGTATAGATACGTGATAAGGGAATAACGTTCAGTGCAAGGTAAAGCCAGCAAAGTCCGATCATAGAAACATAGAAAATAGGTGCAGGAGGAGGCCATTCGGCCCTTCGAGCCAGCACCGCCATTCATTGTGATCATGGCTGATCATCCACAATCAATACCCCGTGCCTGCCTTCCCCCCATATCCCTTGATTCCACTAGCCCCTAGAGCTCTATCTAACCCTCTCTTAAATCCATCCAGTGATTCGGCTTCCACTGCCCTCTGTGGCAGAGAATTCCACAAATTCACAATTCTCTGGGCGAATTTTTTTTTCTCACCTCAGTTTTAAATGGCCTCCCCTTTATTCTAAGACTGTGGCCCCTGGTTCTGGACTTCCCCCCAACACTGGGAACATTTTTCCTGCATCTGGCTTGTCTCTATAAAATCCCCTCTCATCCTTCTAAACTCCAGTGAATACAAGCCCAGTCTTTTCAATCTTTCCTCACATGTCAAGGATAATCCGAGGGTTACCAAAGAGGTAGATGGTAGTTCAGCACTGCTCTCTGGCTGTGGTGGGATGATTCAGTTGCCTGAGAGCAGCTGGGAACAAAATGTCAGGTGGAACTGCTGCCTCACAACGCAGGAGACCTGAGTCCGATCACTTGCCTGTGTGGAGTTTGTACCGTTTTCCCTGGGACTGCATGGGTTTCCTCTGGTTTCTTCTCACATCCCAAAGACATGCGGTTTGTAGGTTAATCGGCGTCTGTGAACTGTCTCTACTGCTTCGGCAGTAGATGCAAAAGTGGGATAACATAGAACCAGAATGAACGGGTGGCCGGTGGACGGCATGGACTTGACGGGCCGAAGGGCCATGCTGTACCTTTCGATCAATCAGTTCAATCAATGGTTTCTGATCTCGGCGTAGTGCACAGATGTTCCCAATGTTGGGGGGAGTCCAGAACCAGGGGCCACAGTCTAAGAATAAAGGGGAGGCCATTTAAAACTGAGATGAGAAAAAACTTTTTCACCCAGAGAATTGTGAATTTGTGGAATTCTCTGCCACAGAGGGCAGTGGAGGCCGATTCACTGGATGGATTTAAAAGAGAGTTAGATAGAGCTCTCGGGGCTAGCGGAATCAAGGGATATGGGGAGAAGGCAGGCACGGGTTACTGATTGTGGACGATCAGCCATGATCACAATGAATGGCGGTGCTGGCTCGAAGGGCCAAATGGCCTCCTCCTGCACCTATTTTCTCTGTTTCTACATATTTCTCGCAGTGCTGAGAAATGAATCCCTTTAGAAAAATCGGTGATTTTCTTCAAGTCCCTCCAATCAAACACATCCCAAAAATCAATCGCCCGCAGACATAACAAACAGATGTTTCCTTTGGAGTTTTCTTTGGAGTGGATATGAGCAGAACCAAATCAAACGATGCGTGCAGAGTTGTGGAGGCGTTGAATTGTGAACAGTCGAGGACTGGGAAAGTTCAGTGTGTGTGTGTGTGTGGCTTCCCATCCTGGTCTGTTCAATAATGCCTCCTCTGCATCTCCAGTTTCAGTGCGGCCCGGCGTGAGTAACTTTGCTTTTCTGCTGTTCCAGATGTGAACGAGTGTGAATCCAGCCCGTGTGTGAATGGTTACTGCAGGAACATGGCCGGCTCGTTCATCTGCGAATGCTCGCTCGGTAGCAAACTGGACCCCACCAGAACCATCTGCATCGGTGAGTCCCTCGGCACCACTGCCGCCCATGAAGGTTCACCCCGGGCAGGAGACAGCCTGTGGGAGAGGCCCTTCCTCTCCATTAATGAGGAGAGGGAGGCTTTCATCTCTCCATTCCTCAGGGATTCATCGCGGGAGACCGGCAAAGTCTTAAATGAATACTTTTCATCTGCATTTATTGTGGAGAGGGCCATGGAAACTGAGGAACTCGGGGAAGAGGACGAGGGCATTGAGTGCAAAAGTGGGGATGTCATGTTTTCAGATGTGCAAGATGTTGAAGAGACCACATCTGGAGCCTTGTGGGCTATCCTGGTTGCCGGGCGACGGGATGGGTGTGATTAAGTTAGAAAGGATGCGGTCATGCTTCACTCACAAGTAGGGTTGCCAACTGTCCCGTATTAGCCGGGACATCCCGTATACTGGGCTAAATTGGTTTGTCCAGTACGGGACCGCCCTTATCCTGTATTAGCCCCGGGGGGCGCTGTAGGCCCGGACACTGTAGGTCCATGGCCGCTACAGGCCCGGGCACTGTAGGCCTGGACACTGTAGGCCCGGGGGCCAATACAGGCCCAGACACTGTAGGCCCGGACACTGTAGGCCCGGACACTGTAGGCCCGGGGGCCGCTACAGGCCCCGGCACTGTAGGCCCGGACAGCGTAGGTCCGGAGTCCCGGGCACCACCTAATGGAGGTAGCTTAGCAACACGCCTCGTGGCCCGGGCAGCCGCCATTGGTGGAGCGGGAGCACGTGGCCGCTGGCTGGGTGAGGTCACGTGGGGGCGCGGGGTGGTGACGTCACCTTTTGTCCCTTATTTGGGAGTGAGAAAGTTGGCAACCCTACTCACAAGGATGTTGCTGGAATTTGGAGGGATTGAGATATAAGGAGAGAATCAATAGGCCTTGATTTGTTTTCACTGGGCAAATGAGGCTGAGAGTTTGACATCCTGAGGGGTGCAGGTGAGATGGACGGTCACACAGGTGTTTATCCCAGGATAAGGGAGACTCAAACTAGAAGGAAGAAGGTTTAAAGTGACAAGGGATAGCTTTGAAGGGGACCCGAGGAGCAAGTTCTTCACACACACAGGTCGGTGGGTAAATGGAACGAGCAGCCATGAGAAATGGTGAAGGTGAGTGCAATTACAAGACTTAAAATGCATTTGGAACAGGTTCTTGTTCAGTACTGGCGTCGAAGGTTACGGGGAGAAGTCAGGAGAATAGAGTTGAGAGGGAAAGATAGATAATGGCGGATTAAACTCGATGGGTCCGAATGGCCTGAGAATGGCCGCCCCTGTGATGACTTCTCTCTGCTCCTCTTCCAACAGACGGCATGAAGGGGACGTGTTGGCTGAACATTCAGGGCGGTCGCTGCGAAGTGAATATCAACGGGGCCACGCTGAAGTCCGAGTGCTGTGCCACCCTGGGGGCGGCGTGGGGCAGCCCCTGTGAACACTGCGAGCTGGGTACACGTCTGCATGGCGCGGTGATGGGGGCGGGGCGCTGGTGATGGGGCAGGGCACTGGTGATGGGGGCGGGGCGCTGGTGATGGGGGCGGGGCGCTGGTGATGGGGCGGGGCGCTGGTGATGGGGCGGGGCGCTGGTGATGGGGCGGGGCGCTGGTGATGGGGCGGGGCGCTGGTGATGGGGCGGGGCCCTGGTGATGGGGCGGGGCGCTGGTGATGGGGCGGGGCGCTGGTGATGGGGCAGGGCGCTGGTGATGGGGGCGGGGCGCTGGTGATGGGGGCGGGACGTTGGTGATGGGGGCGGGGCGGGGGAGGGGCACCGGTGATGGGGGCTGGTGATGGGGGCGGGGCGCTGGTGATGGGGGCGGGGCGTTGGTGATGGGGGCATTGGTGATGGGGGCGGGGCGCTGGTGATGGGGGCGCTGGTGATGGGGCAGGGCCCTGGTGATGGGGCGGGGCGCTGGTGATGGGGGCGGGGCCCTGGTGATGGGGGTGGGGCGTTGGTGATGGGGGCGGGGCACTTGTGATGGGGGCGGGGCACGGGTAATGGGGGCGGGGCGGCGCCTTCTCTGAACCCTTCATCTTACAGTGCACTTACTTCACTCAAGTCAGGTCTGAAGAAGGGCCTCGACCCGAAACGTCGCCCATTCCTTCTCTCCAGAGATGTTGCCTGTCCCGCTGAGTTGATCCAGCACTCTGTGTGTCTCTCATGCAGTGGTCTCTGCTCTATCATATATGGCTTAGCTTTTGATACAACTCTCAAGCAAAGGACTTTTATGGAGTTAGACACAAAATGGCGGAGTAACTTAGCCGGACAGGCAGCATCTCTGGGTAGAAGGAATGGGTGACGTTTCAGGTCGAGACCCTACTTCAGATAGGTGGATGTAGGTGAGGGGTGTTGGTTTGGCAGATGGCGGTGGTGGGGGGGGGGTGTGAAGGCTAGAGATGACAAGGCAACAAAAGAGTTTTCAGATAAGAGGAGAAGAATGAAATATAAAACCAGAGGGCGAGATCTAGGTGGCTGGACATGGGCAAGCTTGTGAGTGAGACACAGAGCTTTTTGAGGTGTGACAGGTGGATGGGTTTTCTGTCAGAGAGAGGGAATGAAACGGCAGAAAGTGTCAGGGAATCAGAGCGGCACGGTGGCGCAGCGGTAGAGTTGCTGCCTTACTGCGAATGCAGCGCCGGAGACCCGGGTTCGATCCTGACTGTGAATGAACAGTGGTGTAGACTTGATGGGGCCCGTGGTCTGGGCTTGCTCTGATTTTGCGTACACTCGCATGTGTTTAGACTGGATGGCTGATTCAGTGTTTCTCCTTGCAGATGCATCCTGCCCCAGAGGCTTTGCCAGGGTGAGGGGCATTACCTGTGAAGGTGAGTTCAGACTGTTCGACTGTCCCAACCACAGCAAGAATTAAATTATACAGACAGACACAAATAGGGTTGCCAACTTCCTCACCCCCAAATACAGGACAAGGTGACGTCACCGCCCCGCGCCCCACTTGGACGTACGATTACAATGTTCAGGCCACATCTTCCCATCTCCACCCCTTTCTGCGTTCCGCAGAGACCGTTCCCTCCGCAACTCCCTGGTCCACTTGTCCCTTCCCACACAAACCACCCCCTCCTCAGGTCCGAAAAAAGGTCTGGACCCGAAACGTCACCCATTCCCTCTCTCCAGAGATGCTGCCTGTCCTGAGTTACTCCGGTTTTTGGAGTCTATCTTTGACATACTTGCCTTGTTCCCTTCTCCAGTTAAAATGATGACCTGACTTACTCCGAATCCTTTCATTTTCACCACCTTCAGAAAAAGGTGCCTGTGACGTGGGTCTGTTTGCTGTTACCTTCCATCTTTCTCACCAGATGTTTGCACCTTTCCCACCAGATGTTTGCACCTTTCCCACCAGATGTTTGCACCTTTCCCTCCAGATGTTTGCACCTTTCCCACCAGATGTTTGCACCTTTCCCACCAGATGTTTGCACCTTTCTCACCAGATGTTTGCACCTTTCTCACCAGATGTTTGCACCTTTCTCACCAGATGTTTGCACCTTTCCCACCAGATGTTTGCACCTTTCTCACCAGATGTTTGCATCTTTCTCACCAGATGTGAACGAGTGTGACGTGTTCCCGGGGGTTTGCACCAACGGACGGTGTGTGAACACGCAGGGCTCCTTCGTGTGTGACTGCCCCGAAGGGTTGACTCTGGATGGAACTGGGAGAACGTGTGTTGGTGAGTACTGATCGCAGAAGGAGGACAAATTACTGCAACAGCAGGGGGGGTCACGGTGGCGCAGCGGTAGAGTTGCTGCCTTACAGCGAATGCAGCGCCGGAGACCCGGGTTCGATCCTGACTACGGGCGCCGTCTGTACGGAGTTTGTACGTTCTCCCCGTGACCTGCGTGGGTTTTCTCCGAGATCTTCGGTTTCCTCCCACACTCCAAAGACATACAGGTATGTAGGTTAATTGGCTGGGTAAATGTTTAAAAAAATCGTCCCTGGTGGGTGTAGGATAGTGTTAATGTGCGGGGATCGCTGGTCGGCGCGGACCCAGTGGGCCGAAGGGCCTGTTTCCGCGCTGTATTCTAAACTAAAACTAAGATGGATGACGGGTACAGATGGAAGTTGTAAAGTTCAGCGTTGGGTTGAGAAGGCTTGTTTGCTGGTGTAGGAAGGGTCTGCAGATGCTGGTTTAAACCAAAGATAGCCACAAGATGCTGGAGTAACTCAGCGGGACGAGCAGCATCTCTGGGTGGAAGGAATGGGTGAGGTTTCGGGTCGAGAGCCTTCTTTGGGCTTTGTGATGGAGTGTTTGACCCAAGCTGCCCACAGTGTGCCTGTTTCCCTGTGACTAACCCTGCACTGTCTGCCTGCGGTAGATGTCCGCCTGGAGCACTGCTACCTGAAGTGGGAGGAGGACGAGTGTACCGAGCCGGTCGGCGGCCGTTTCCGCATCGACGCCTGCTGCTGCTCCATCGGCAACGCCTGGGGGGCGGACTGCGAGCAGTGCCCACAGCCTGGCTCGCGCGAACACGAGGCCATTTGCCCGCGGGGACCAGGCTTTGCCAACAGGGGCGACATCTTGACCGGGAGGCCGTTCTACAAAGGTACGCGCGCCAACGTGTAACCATTTCCATTGTGGTGTTTTATGTAGTGTGTCATTCGCGACCCAAGCCAGAAGGCCGTGAAGAAACGTAGAGAGAAAAGAGGGATTAGATTTTGAAGGGGGTGGCGCAGCGGTAGAGTTGCTGCCTTACAAAACTCCCGCGTCGGGGCGATCGAAACCCCCACGTCGGGGCGATCGAAACCCCCGCGTAGGGGCGATCGAAACTCCCGCGTAGGGGCGATCGAAACTCCCGCGTAGGGGCGATCGAAACCCCCGCGTGGGGGCGATCGAAACTCCTGCGTGGGGACGATCAAAACTCCTGCGTGGGGGCGATCGAAACTCCCGCATGGGGGGCAATTGAAACTCCCGCGTCGGGGCGATCGAAACCCCCGTGTGGGGGGCGATCGAAACCCCCGTGTGGGGGCGATTGAAACTCCCACGTAGGGGCGATCGAAACTCTCACGTCGGGGCGATTGAAACTCCTGCTTCGGGGCGATTGAAACTCCTGCTTCGGGGCGATCGAAACTCCTGCTTCGGGGCGATCGAAACTCCCAGGTGGGGGCGATCGAAACTCTCACGTCGGGGCGATCGAAACCCCCGCTTTGGGGCGATCGAAACTCCCGCTTTGGGGCGATCGAAACTCCCGCTTTGGGGCGATTGAAACTCCTGCGTCGGGGCGATCGAAACTCCCGCGTCGGGGCAATCGAAACTCCCGCGTCGGGGCGATCGAAACTCTCACCTCGGGGCGATCGAAACTCCCGCTTTGGGGAGATCGAAACTCCTGCTTCGGGGCGATCGAAACTCCTGCGTGGGGGCGATCGAAACTCCTGCGTCGGGGCGATCGAAACTCCCGCGTCGGGGCAATCGAAACTCCCGCGTCGGGGCGATCGAAACTCTCACCTCGGGGCGATCGAAACTCCCGCTTTGGGGAGATCGAAACTCCTGCTTCGGGGCGATCGAAACTCCTGCGTGGGGGCGATCGAAACTCCTGCGTCGGGGCGATCGAAACTCCCGCCTCGGGGCGATCAAAATGACGTGATATAAGTGTAAATTGTCTCGAAATTATGTAGGATAGTGTTAGTGGGCGTGGATCGCTGGTCGACACGGACTCGGTGGGCCGAAGGGCCTGTTTCCGCGCTGTATCTCTAAACTAAAAACGAAACTACATTTTTTATCATTTTCTTTCAGATATCAATGAATGCAAGGTGTTCTCCAGTCTCTGCACGTACGGAACTTGCCGGAACACCATTGGCAGCTTTAGGTGTCGCTGTGAGAATGGCTTTGCCCTGAACATGGAGGAGAGGAATTGCACAGGTGGGACATTGTGGGGAGAGGAAGATGCACAAACTTATCTCCCAATATCCCCTGTTATCCACCGTTTAGTTTATTTATCTTTGTTTTATCTTTCTTCAGTTTCTGTTTCTTCTTTCTCTTTCAAGTCACCCCCCTCTCCCTCTCCCCCTCCCTGTGCCCCTCTCCCTGTGCCCCTCCCCCTCTCTCTCCCCCTTCCTCTCCATCTCCCCCTTCCTCCCCCCCTTCCTCTCCCTCTCCCTCTCATTTGTCACTACTTTGAATCTCACTGTCGTCATACAGCGCGGAAACAGGCCCTTCGGCCCAACTTGCCCACACCGGCCAACATGTCCCAGCTACATCAGTGCCACCTGCCTGCGTTTGGTCCATATCCCTCCAAACCAGTCCTATCCATGTCACTGTCTTAAGTGTTTCTTAAACGTTGGGATAGTCCCAGCCTCAACTACCTCCTCTGGCAGCTCGTTCCATATACCCACCACCCTGTGTGTGAAAAAGTTACCCCTCACATTCCTATTAAATCTATCCCCCTTCACCTTGATCGTCTCGCGTTCCACTTCCTCCCAGTTTATCGTCTTCCATCCACACCTGGTCTTCTCTGTTGTTCCCACTCGCTAACTCTCCTGCCCTTTGTACACAGATATCAACGAGTGTCGCATCTCCCCGGACCTCTGCGGGCAGGGAACATGCGTGAACACGCCGGGCAGCTTCGAATGCGAGTGCTACGACGGATACGAGAGTGGCTTCATGATGATGAAGAATTGCATGGGTAAGTGGGCGGGCACGGTGGCACAGCGGTAGAGTCGCTGCCTTACCGCGAACGCAACGCGGGCGACCCGGGTTCGATCCCGACCACGGGCGCCGTCTGTACGCAGTTTGTACGTTCTCCCCGCGACCTGCGTGGGTTTTTCTCCGAGATCTTCGGTTTCCTCCCACACTCCAAAGACGTACAAGGTTTGTAGGTTATTTGGCTTGGTAAATGTAAAAATTGTCCCTAGTGTGTGTAGGATAGTGTTAGTGTGCGGGGATCGCTGGGCGGCACGGACCCGGTGGGCCGAAGGGCCTATTTCCGTGCTGTATCTCCAAACTAAACTAAACTAAAGTGGAACAGCGGGCCATTTACCACTGACTGACCGAGCGGAGTTTCAACAGCTGAACTACACAGCAAGTAAAAGCAGATGGTAACCACAGTCTAACACTGGCCAGGCAGAGACGGGAGCATTTCACCTGAGGCCCAGTAAATGTATGTTTTCTGATGGATGGACACCGATCGCTCGCCCAATTCCTCAGCAGGTCATTAGCGTCAGGGCAGCGTGCCCGTGCAGTTAATGGAGATCCAGTGGCCCTGTGCATTCAATTACTTCACTTCAAACCAATCCTTACACTCTCCAGAAATACATCTAATCACCATCTCAACCAGCTCATTTGGTTCATTTTAATGGTCCCCACTGATAGCTTACTGTGGAATTGATTGCGGTTAGGGTCAGAGCATTTTTATAACCCGCAATCTAACTTTAAACCTTTGTTCCCTGGGATTTGAGTCCCGACCACAATGGGCAGTTGAGCTGGATAGTTTGGCAATCACCTCAAGAGGAACTGAAACTTAAATGTAAGCAAATATAAATTAAACAGCACCTCATATCCGCTTGGGCAGCTTACACCCCAGCGGTATGAACATTGACTTCTCTAACTTCAAGTAACCCTTGCTTTCCCTCTCTCTCCATCCCTCCCCCTTCCCAGTTCTCCGACCAGTCTGACTGTCTCCGACTACATTTTAACTCTGATTGCTTTGTTGGCACCTGCTCCCAGCTAACAATGATCCATTCTACATTTTCCACGATCTCCATTTCCATTTGTCCTGTTTCCACACCTTCGAACGTTGTGGCAGCATCCCCGAAACGTCACCCATTCCTTGTCCCCAGAGATGCTGCCTGTCCCGCTGGGTTACTCCAGCTTTTTGCGTCTGTCTTCAGATATAATCTGAGGAAAGACATTCTAGCCTTAGAGGGAGCACAGAGAAGGTTCACCAGATTGATCCCTGGGATGGCAGGACTTTCATATGAAGAAAGACTGGATAGACTGGGCTTGTACTCGCTGGAATTTAGAAGACTGAGGGGGGATCTTATTGAAACATATAAAATTCTTAAGGGGTTAGAGAGGCTAGATGCGGGAAGATTGTTCCCGATGTTGGGGGAGTCCAGAACCAGGGGTCACAGCTTAAGGATAAGGGGGAAGTCTTTTGGGACCGAGATGAGAAAACATTTCTTCACACAGAGAGTGGTGAGTCTGTGGAATTCTCTGCCACAGAAGGTAGTTGAGGCCAGTTCATTGGCTATATTTAAGAGGGAGTTAGATGTGGCCCTTGTGGCTAAAGGGATCAGGGGGTATGGAGAGAAGGCAGGTACAGGTTACTGAGCTGGATGATCAGCCATGATCATATTGAATGGCGGTGCAGGCTCGAAGGGCCTGGCAGCATCTCAGGAGAGAAGGAATGGGCGACGTTTCGGGTCGAGACCCTTCTTCAGACTGAAGAAGGGTCCCGACCCGAAACGTCGCCCATTCCTTCCCTCCTGAGATGCTGCCTGACCTGCTGAGTTACTCCAGCATTTTGTGAATAAAAACCGCCATTCACTGTGATCATGGCTGATCATTCACAATCAGTACCCCGTTCCTGCCTTCTCTCCACATCGCATCTGACTGCGTAGATGCTAAGAGATCATTTCCTCTAGTCGTTAAAAGTCTAGAATTAGTGGGGCATAGACCCATGCCGAGTGTTTGTCCATTTAGAGATGAGAGCAAGTGTCTTTACATGGAGCTATACAAAATCATGAGAGGAATAGATCGGGTAGATGCACAGAGTCTTTTGCCCAGAGTAGGGGAATCGAGGACCAGAGGACATAGGTTCAAGGTGAAGGGGAAAAGATTTAATAGGAATCCGAGGGGTAACTTTTTCACCCAGAGGGTGGTGGGTGTATGGGATAAGCTGCCAGAGGAGGTAGTTGAGGCTGGGACTATCCCATCGTTTAAGAAACAGTTGGACAGGTACATGGATAGGACAGGTTTGGGGGGATATGGACCAAGTGCAGGCAAGTGGGACTAGGGTAGCTGGGACATTGTTGGCCGGTGTGGGCGAGTTGGGCCGAAGGGCCTGTTTCCACGCTGTATCACTCTGTGACTCTATGAACTATGTTAATCTTTGAAACTCTCTACTTCAGAAGGCTATAAAGGTCAGACACTGAATATGCTGAGAGATTAGATAGGTTAGGAACCAGCAGTTATGGAGATCAAGCTGAAAAGTGGAGTTGAGCCAAAGAACCAGTCATTACCTCACCGAATGGCAGAGCAGATTGGAGAGGATGTGGGGCCGATTCTCACTTGTATTTTGAGTATTGTCATATTGTCCGGCAAAAGGCAATGAACAGGTATATATATATATATGGAGAGGAAGGATTTGGAGGGATATGGGCCAAATACAGGAAAGTGCACCTGGCCCAGAATGCCAATTTGATCGGCATGGACTAGTTGGGCTGAAGGGCCTGTTTCCACACTCCATGACTTTAACTGGACACTCAATGGTCTAACTGGAAATGTTGATACTGGAACAGTCAAGAATCTATCGGGCATGTGCAGAGACAGGCGTTAGCGGGGAGCAGAGATCTGGGCATCTCTTACCAAAGTCTGATAACTTTGTTAATGACACGTCTGCAAGTCCTTTTGTGCGCAATGTGTGTGTGCCTTTAATGTATCTTTCCAAAATCCCCCTTTCACACAAAGGGTGGTGGGTGTAAGGAACGTGCTGCCAGAGGAGGTAGTTGAAGCTGGGACTATCCCAACAGTTAACAAACAGTTAGACAGGCACATGGATGGGACAGGTTTGGAGGGATATGGGCAGGTGGGACTAGTGTAGCTGGGACACGTTGGCCAGTGTGGGCAAGTTGGGCCGAAGGGCCTGTTTCCACACTGTATCACTTTATGACTCTGTGACTCAACCCAATTAAAGTTCCTGGCCTCTGAAGATTGTAAATAGCAATGAAGTTGAGAATTGCCATTGTATTTCCTGCCATTTATGTGGGAGTTTTGTAGCTGTGCTTTGTTTCCATCTGCTGATGAGAAGGGAGACCTCCTGACATTTCCCCTGCGATCCCTGATCATCCACATGGGTCTTTCATTGGTCCCATTACTCTCATCCCATCTCCTGTTTTCCTAACCTTACGAAATCACTCCCGTTGGCCTAATGTGCCTCTTCTGCCTGCCAAAGACTGCGTCAGCCCATTAACCTGCCCCCCCCCCTGACGTTCTCAATGGCGTCCAGAAATATGTAACGAGATTCCTGTGGTCGAGCGGTTGGAATAAGTTGAAGCCCGTGGGACACGTGCTTTGCAGGAACAGGCTTGGCACAGCACTGTGGCCTGGTCTAAGCTGGGAACGTCAGCCCCACTGGCAGTCCTGCATGGACACAACCTTGGGCCTGTATTTCCACAGCTGTTGCCACAACTGGGAGAGCAGTGAAGCCCAGCTCTCCCTCTCGGACGGACCCCAGACACCCGTTTTGGTGGCTCGTGTAAATGGTTTCCACATGTCCCTGTGAATGGATTCGGGAGAGAGGCTGCCAGGAACAGCCGACAACTTGCCAGGCAACCATTGCAGCTGGGAGGATCTGCAGAACACTTCATAAATGTCACACACTGGGCTCCTGGGGGGAGTCCGAGAACGTCCGCCCCCCCCCCTCCCACCCCCCCCCCCCCCGAGCCATGCTGTCCCATCCAGAAACAGAAGTGTGCAAGAAATCAGCATCAGCTCCTCTCACTCTGTTTAGTTTAGTTTAGTTTAGAGATACAGCGCGGAAACAGGCCCTTCGGCCCACCGGGTCCGCGCCGACCAGCGATCCCCGCACACTAACACCATCCTACACCCACTAGGGACAATTATTTCTTACATTTACCAAGCCAATTAATCTACGTACCTGCACGTCGTTGGAGTGTGGGAGGAAACCGAAGATCTCGGAGGAGATCCAAGCAGGTCACGGGGAGAACGTACAAACTCCGTACAGACAGCGCCCGTAGTCAGGATCGAACCCGGGTCTCCGGCGCTGCATTTGCTGCAAGGCGGCAACTCTACCGCTGTGCCACCGTGACCGCCCTAACTGTTGTATTGTAATCCTTGCTCCACTGAAAGAACGTGCTGCTCAGTTCCATAGTTTCCAATGCTTTAACTTGTTGAGCAGAAGTGAAAGGAGGTGGTCAGTGTCATAGAGTCATACTGCACAGAAACACGCCCTCAGGCCCACCGTGTCTCTGCTCACCTTCAAATGTCCATCCGTACCGATCCCATTTACCAATCCCGTGTGTAGCCTACTCTGCATTGATGATCCAATGGCTTGGCCAGAAGCTTTGATCTTATCGAGGTGTAAAAAATCATGAGAGGAATAGATCGGGTAGATCTCTTGCCCAGAGTAGGTAAATCGAGGACCAGAGGACGGAGGTTTAGGGTGAAGGAGAAAAGATTTCATAGGAATTTGAGGGATAACTTTTTCACACAAAGGGTGGTGGGTGTATGGAACGAGCTTCCAGAGGAGGCTGTTGAGACAGGGACTATCCCAATGTTTAAGAAACAGTTCGACAGATACATGGATAGGACAGGTTTGGAGGGATATGAACCAAAAGCGGGCAGGTGGGACTAGTGTAGCTGGGACAAGTTGGCCGGTGTGGGCAAGTTGGGCCGAAGGGCCTGTTTCCACACTGCATGAACGTGGGATGACGTTTCTATTTGCCAAACTAATACCTCTCATAGAGTCATAGAATCACACGGTATGGAAACAGGCCCTTAACTTATCCAATGCCGACCAAAATGCCCCATTTAAGTTACTTCCATTTGCCTGCATTTGGCCCATATCCCTCTGAACCCTTCCTTTCCATGTACCTGTCCAAGTGTCTTTTAAATGCTGTTATTGTTATTTGCCTCAGCTACCTTGAAGGGTCTCTACCCGAAACGTCACCTGTTCCTTCTCTCCAGAGATGCTGCCTGTCCCGCTGAGTTACTCCAGCGTTTTGTGTCTGCCTTCTCCAAAGGTCGTTCCATCCTTCCAAACCCACCATCCTTCCAAACCCCCTCATGTTAGGAAGCTGCCTTGAACAATCCGACTGAAGAAGGGTTCCGACCCGAAACGTCACCTGTCCATGTTCTCCAGGGATGCTGCCTGACCCGCTGAGTTACTCCAGCACTCTGTGAAACGTCACCTATCCATGTACTCCAGAGATGCTGCCTGACCCGCTGAGTTACTCCAGCACTCTGTGAAACGTCACCTATCCATGTTCTCCAGAGATGCTGTCTGACCCGCTGAGTTACTCCAGCACTTTGTGAAACGTCACCTATCCATGTTCTCCAGGGATGCTGCCTGACCCGCTGAGTTACTCCAGCACTCTGCGTCTTACCTTGATAAAACCAGCGTCTGCAATTCCTTGCTTCCACTCGTGTTTTTTTTTCTGTGCAGACATCGATGAGTGTGAGAGAGACCCCTTGCTGTGTCGGGGCGGAACCTGCGTTAACACAGACGGCAGCTATGAATGCATCTGCCCCCCGGGCCACGAGCTGAACCCTGAGGGTGATGGCTGTGTGGGTGAGTACCTTTACAAAGCCACTTTGAAATGCTTTTTAGCGGATGCTTCTGTCGGTACATTGAGACGGCATCTGGAAGATTATGTGTCTGGAAGGAAGGTTCTCACCAGCAAGGCACGTGGAACCAAGAACTAGTTGGAGATTCCATTACCCCCCAACTTGCAAAGTGCAGGCCAAACGTGAAGCATTGCGTTCCCAACAGGCATGGCTCGCTGGAGTCAACACTCCTCTCCTCACCACTCATTGATCCTGGCTGCCTTCAGCTGAGTGTGTTCTCTGATGGTGATTTTCACAAGTTCACAAGTTGTAGGGGTAGAATTAGGCCATTTGGCCCATCGCGTCCACTCCGACATTCAATCATGGCTGATCTCTGCCTCCCAATCCCTTTTTCCTGCCTTCCCCCCGTAACCCTTGACACCCGTTCTAATCAAGAATTTGTCCATCTCTGCCTTAAACATATCCACTGTCTTGGCCTCCACAGCCCTCTGTGGCAGTGTGGGTTCCACAGATTAACTACCCTCTGACTAAAGAAGTTCCTCCTCACCTCCTTTCTAAAAGAGCGCCCTTTAATTCTGAGGCTGTGACCTCTAGTCCTGGACTCTCCCACCAGTGGAAACATCCTCTCCACATCCACCCTACCCAAGCCTTTCATTATTCTGTAAGTTTCAATGAGGGTCCCCCCCTCAAACTTCTAAACTCCAGCGAGTACAGGCCCAGTGCCGTCAAACGCTCATCGTGTGCTAACCCACTCGTTCCTAAGATCATTCCTGTAAACCTCCTCTGGACCCTCTCCGGATCCAGCACTCCCTTCGTCGGGCACGGGGCCCTGATTTGCTCACAGTCGGTTTTCTCCGGGGAATGCATTGCGACTGTTTTACCGTTCTATTGTTCTACTCTCTTCCACGTTGCAGATATCGATGAGTGCTCGCTGAGTGATAACCTGTGTAAGAACGGGCGGTGTGTGAATATGATTGGGACCTACCAGTGTGCCTGTGATACCGGTTACCAGGCCACCAGCGACAGGCTGGGCTGTGTGGGTAAGGAAGCTTTGCACACAATTAGCTCAAGTCAAGTCAAGTCAAGTTTATTTGTCACATACATATACAAGATGTGCGGTGAAATGAAAGTGGCAACGCCTGCGGATTGTGCTAAACTACAAAACAGAATAGAAATTTTTATTTTATTTTTTAACACAAAAAATAAATTAATACAGTAAATTAAATTAGTCCCTGGTGATGTGAGAGTTAACAGTCCTGATGGCCTGTGGGAAGAAACTCCGTCTCACCCTCTCCGCTTTCACAGCGTGACAGCGGAGGCGTTTGCCTGGCCGTAGCAGCTGGAACAGTCCGTTGCTGGGGTGGTAGGGAATCCCCATACAGTGGAACAGTCCGTTGCTGGGGTGGTAGGGGTCCCCCATAGCGACGTGGTGACTGAACTTCTGGGTCCATTTCTCTAATGGGCGGTCACGGTGGCGCAGCGGTAGAGTTGCTGCCTTACAGCGAATGCACCGCCGGAGACCCGGGTTCGATCCCGACTACGGGCGCCGTCTGTACGGAGTTTGTACGTTCTCCCCGTGACCTGCGTGGGTTTTCTCCGAGACCTTCGGTTTCCTCCCACACTCCAAAGACGTGCAGGTTTGTAGGTTAATTGGCTTGGCAAATGTAAAAATTGTCCCTAGTGGGTTTCGGATAGTGTTAATGTGTGCGGGGATCGCTGGTCGGCGTGGACCCGGTGGGCCGAAGGGCCTGTTTCCACGCCATATCTCTAAACTAAACTAAACTATTCTGCAGCTGCAGAATGGGCGGGCAGCAGTCAATATAGTTCAGTGCCAACTAATTACCCCCCTCGAAAATGTTATTCTCCATAAATACCATTTAACCCGCTCAGATACGTGCTCGTCCTCCCAGGCAAGGGAACAGTCATGTATCTGAGGTGAGACTTGGTGGATGAAGAGTTAACGATACGATACGATACAATAGAACTTTATTTATCCCAGGAGGGAGATTGGTCTGCCAACAGTCGTGAAACACAACAAGATGCATGAAACATGAAATTAAAGTAACGAGTGGAAAGTCCAGGATTGGGGATGTCCAAAGATTGGGATGGGTGTTGGGGGGGGGGGGGGGGGAGGAGGGGGAGATGTGGAGGGGGTGTCAGTCTACCCCACGACAGAAGGGGGAGGAGTTGTACAGTGTGATAGCCGCAGGGAAGAAGGATCTGTGGCGTTCTGTGCTGCATCTGGGTGGGACCAGTCTGTTGCCGAAGGTGCTCCTCAGGTTGACCAGAGTTTGTCACGGAGGAGGTGAGCTGCGTTGTCCAAGGTGCTCCGCAGTTTGAGGAGCGCCCTCCCCTCCAAGACCACCTCCAGCGGATCCAACTCCACCCCCAGGACGGGGCCGGCCGGCACATCTGTGCACCACTGCTCCACCGTGTGGCTCACCTCTTGGCTTTTCACCAAAATTGGCAAACCCCAACCACCCACTTCCTCATCATTTCCCTGAGTTCCAACTTTACCGATCTCGCCAACCACTCCAACTACCAGACTGACTTATTCACAAAATGCTGGAGTAACTCAGCGGGTCAGGCAGCATCTCAGGAGAGAAGGAATGGGTGACGTTTCGGGTCGAGACCCTTCTTCAGACTGATGTCAGGGGGGGGCGGGACAAAGGAAGGATATAGGTGGAGACAGGAAGACAGAGGGAGAACTGGGAAGGGGGAGGGGAAGAGAGGGACAGAGGAATTATCTAAAGTTGGAGAAGTCGATGTTCATACCGCTGGGCTGCAAGCTGCCCAAGCGAAATATGAGGTGCTGTTCCTCCAATTTCCGGTGGGCCTCACTATGGCACTGGAGGAGGCCCATGACAGAAAGGTCAGACTGGGAATGGGAGGGGGAGTTGAAGTGCTGGGCCACCGGGAGATCAGGTTGGTTAATGCGGACCGAGTGCAGGTGTTGAGCGAAGCGATCGCCGAGCCTGCGTTTGGTTTCGCCGATGTAAATAAGTTGACATCTGGAGCAGCGGATGCAATAGATGAGGTTGGAGGAGGTGCAGGTGAACCTCTGTCTCACCTGGAAAGACTGTTTGAGTCTTTGGATGGAGTTGAGGGGGGAGGTAAAGGGACAGGTGTTGCATCTCGTGCGGTTGCAGGGGAAAGTGCCCGGGGATGGGGTGGTTTGGGTAGGAAGGGACGAGTGGACCAGGGAGTTACGGAGGGAACGGTCTCTGCGGAACGCAGAAAGGGGAGGGGATGGGAAGATATGGCCAGTGGTGGGGTCCCGTTGTAGGTGAATGTTGGCGGATGATTTGTCGACTGGCTTATTCATCAGTCCATTCTCATTCCTGAAACATTTCAAAGTTCTCTTTATTCCAATGAGCCACTTTGTGGTAATTCGTTCCATTGTCCAATTATTCTTTGAGGAAAAATAGTTTCCCCCAGCTGCCCTTCAAAATTTTGTACAATATTCTCTGGTTTTGAACCAAATCATCTCTTTTCCAAAATAAATCAATCTCCACTCTCTAATTCTTTCCTCAGAACATTAATCACATACTACATACAGTAGCTTTGTGTTATTTGATTGTCTGTCCATAGAATCTCTTGAGGTCTTTTTTAAACAGCTTGTCTCTTCACTAATTTTGCTCACATTGCTGAGGTCGAGCTGCACGATGTTTTGAACCGATTGCTCTCGAGACTAAAGGATATATATTTGTGTTGTACGGAGTTTCAGCTCTCAGGTATCTTCCTCCTGTTTCAGATATCGATGAATGTACCATCATGAATGGAGGATGTGACACGCACTGCACCAACTCGGAAGGAAGTTACGAATGCAGCTGTGGTGAAGGCTATGCCCTGATGCCTGATAAGAGGACATGTGCAGGTACGCAGCAATTGCCTTGTAGAACTGCCTATATCCCATAAACAATCAGGCTCATTTCAATCAGTCACAACTTGGGGATGATGATTTTTCTAAGTCCGTTACAGTATTACGTTTACTCCTGACAGAATCAGTGTAACTAGTTTGATTATAAACTGAGGGTTTTGATTCACTTTAGACAATAGACAATAGGTGCAGGAGTAGGCCATTCGGCCGTTCGAGCCAGCACCGCCATGCAATGTGATCATGGCTGATCATTCTCAATCAGTACCCCTGTTCCTGCCTTCTCCCCGTACCCCCTGACTCCGCTATCCTTAAGAGCTCTATCTAGCTCTCTCTTGAATGCATTCAGAGAATTGGCCTCCACTGCCTTCTGAGGCAGAGAATTCCACAGATTCACAACTCTCTGACTGAAAAAGTTTTTTCCTCATCTCAGTTCTAAATGGCCTTATTCTTAAACTGTGGCCCCTTGTTCTGGACTCCCCCAACATTGGGAACATGTTTCCTGCCTCTAACGTGTCCAACCCCTTAATAATCTTATACGTTTCGATAAGATCTCGTCTCATCCTTCTAAAAGCATATGGATTGGCTATTCATTGTTGACTTGACCACTGTTTCTGAAGAGTTGGACCGGCTTTTTAGAATGCGGAATATAGCGCAAAGAGTTACATAGAAAGTAGGTGCAGGAGTAGGCCATTCGGCCCTTCGAGCCGGCACCGCCATTCAATATGACCATGGTTTGTCATCCAGAATCAGTACCCTGTTCCTGCTTTTTTTCCCATATCCCTTAATTCCGTTAGCCCTAAGAGCTCTATCTAACTCTCTCATGAATACATAGTCAGGCTACAGAAGGCTATGGAGGCCAAGTCAATAGATATTTTTAAGGCTGAGAGAGATAGATAGATTCTTTAAGAACATAACTGCAGATGCTGGTACAAATCGAAGATATTTATTCACAAAACGCTGGAGTAACTCAGCAGGTCAGGCAGCATCTCAGGAGAGAAGGAATGGGTGACGTTTCTTCAGTCTGAAGAAGGGTCTCGACCCGAAACGTCACCCATTCCTTCTCTCCTGAAATGCTGCCTGACCTGCTGAGTTACTCCAGCATTTTGTGAATAAATACCTTAGATAGATTCTTGATTAGTACGGGTGTCAGGGGTTATGGGGAGAAGGCAGGAGAATGGGATTAGGAGGGAGAGATAGATCAGCCATGATTGAATGGCGGAGTAGACTTGATGGGCCGAATGGCCTAATTCTGTTCCTATTACCTTATGACCTTATCAATCATGATTTTATTGAATGGTAGAAGAGGCTGAAAGGGTTAAAAACCATCATCAAGTTCCTGCACTTAGCTGTAGCTTGAGTTTGGCTGCTCCCATTAATGGCCAATCAGTAACTGGAGTGCCTCCTGGAGGGAATATTGTTCGAGATAAAGTGTGACCTGGTCCTTCCAGCAACGTTCAGTCTTGTACGCTGGAACTCCGAGACCTGGGGAAAGCTAACGGGTGGGATTGTTGTGGCATTGAGCGTGACATTGACGATGATTCCCTCAGATATTGATGAATGTGAGGAGAACCCCGATATTTGTGAGGGCGGACAGTGTACCAACATCCCTGGGGAATATCGCTGCCTCTGCTACGATGGCTTCATGGCCTCCATGGACATGAGGACGTGTCTGGGTAAGTACTCACACCTGCCCGTTACATCATTCAAGCTTCATAAGCAGACGTCACGTGGGAATCTGTGCTTTGTGATGACATCAATATTGGGGGAAGAATACTCCGAGCCCACTGAATATTCTTCCAACACTCTTTGTTGATTTTAATGGGATGTTAGAATTTTTTACTCAAGCTCAATAGGGGTGGGGTGGGGTGGGGAGGGGTGGGGGGGGGGTTGGGGTGGGGTGGGGTGTGTTGGGGAGGGGTGGGGAGGGGAGGAGGGGCAGGGTGTGGTGGGGAGGGGTGGGGTGGGGTGGGGAGGGGGGGTGTGGAGGGGAGGGGTGGTGTGGGGAGGGATGGAGAGCGGTGGGGTGGCGAGGGGCAGGGTTTGGTGGGGAGCGGAGGGGTGGGGAGGGGGGAGGTGTTGTGGGGTGTGATGGGGAGGGGTGGGGTGGGGAGGGGTGGGGTGGGGTGGGGAGGGGTTGGGGTGTGTTGGGGAGGGGTGGGGGGAGGGGTGGGGTGTGGTGGGGAGGGGTGGAGTGGGGAGGGGTTGGGGTGTGTTGGGGAGGGGTGGGGGGAGGGGTGGGGTGTGGTGGGGAGGGGGAGGTGGGGTGGGGAGGGGGGTGGGGTGGGGAGGTGGGGAGGGGTGTGGTGGGGTGGGGAGGGGGTGGCGAGGGGCGGGATGTGGTGGGGAGGGGGTGGGGTGGGGTAGGGTAGGGTTGGGAGGGGGGTTTCAGTGGAGGGGGAGGTTGTTTGGGATGTGAGTGTGGGGAGGGAGGAATCCAATGACATTTGCCGTTGTGTGATCACCCGTGACCATCTGAAACTGCAGACCAGAGTCTCTGAGCCTGAGTTGTCAGCACCCTCTGTATAACACAGCAGGGTCGGCTTCGTCCCGGTCACCTGTGACTTTAATTAACTGGCATTGTTTCCAACTCCATTCTCTGAAGTGAAGAACATGATTCACCTTGAACTTCCTTTGCAGATGTCAACGAGTGTGATCTGAACCCAAACATCTGTCTCCATGGCGATTGTGAGAACACCAAAGGCTCTTTCATCTGCCATTGCCAGCTGGGATACTTTGTGAAGAAGGGGACCACGGGTTGTACAGGTGAGTGCTGGGCTCCTCACCCTCTCCTGCAACGTCACCTCAAAGGGAAAAATCTAACTCCACGCTGAAATCAAATCAGAGACCATTTGGTCAGAACCTGACACAATATTGCACGCGTTTAATATAGTTTAGTTTAGTTTCCTAAGTTAACTTTACGTTTAGACAATAGACAATAGTGCAGGAGGAGGCCATTCGGCCCTTCGAGCCAGTACCGCCATTCAATGTGATCATGGCTGATCATTCTCAATCAGTACCCCGTTCCTGCCTTCTCCCCATACCCCCTGACTCTGCTATCCTTAAGAGCTCTATCTAGCTCTCTCTTGAATGCATTCAGAGAATTGGCCTCCACTACCTTCTGAGGCAGAGAATTCCACAGATTCACAACTCTCTGACTGAAAAAGTTTTTCCTCATCTCAGTTCTAAATGGCCTACCCCTTATTCTTAAACTGTGGCCCCTTGTTCTGGACTCCCCCAACATTGGGAACATGTTTCCTGCCTCTAACGTGTCCAACCCCTTAATAATCTTATACGTTTCGATAAGATCTCCTCTCATCCTTCTAAATTCCAGAGACACAGAGCGATACAGTGTGAAATAGGCCCTTCGGCCCAACTTTCCCATGCCGACCAACATGCCCCATCTACACTAGACCTACCTGCCTGCGTTTATCCCATATCCCTCCAAACCTATCCTATCCATGTACCAGGCAAAATGTTTCTCAAATGTTGTGATAGTAAAAGTTGTCCCTAAGGCTCCTATTAAATCTTCCTTCCCCACCCTTCACCTTAAACCTATGTCCTCTGGTTCTCGATTCCCCTACTCTGGGTATGTGACTCGGTGCATTCTATTCCTCTCATGATCTTGTGCACCTCCGTAAGATCGCCCTCATCCTCCTGCACTCCAAGGAATAGAGTCCAAGGTTGCTCAACCTCTCCCTGTAGTTTAGGCCCCTCGAGTCTTGGCAACATCCTCGTTCAATCTTCCCAGCCCCGTGCAGGTCTGGATCCTTCATCCTCGTTTTTATCTGCGGTTAAATTTGCTGTGCTGTGTCATTTTGTCGGCTGCAATGGTTCATCGGCTCTTGGGCAGCGTTAAAGCTCGAGTCCTCACGCTGCTTCTAACTTTTGCCACAGATATCGACGAGTGTGAAATTGGAGCTCACAACTGTGACATGCACGCCTCTTGTGTCAACGTGCCGGGGAGCTTCAAGTGCAAGTGCCGTGACGGTTGGATTGGAGACGGTCTCGAGTGCATCGGTGAGTCTGTTGGTGGTTGACCTTTTATGTTTGTTCTGTTTAGTTTAGTTTAGAGATACAGCGCGGAAACAGGCCCAATGAATATAAGCCCAGTCGATCCATTCTTTCATCGCATGTCAGTCCCGCATGTCATCCTGGGAATTAACCTGGTTGGTCACTCCACACCTCCATCCCCCACCCCCAGGAGGGTCTTAAAGCCCTCTGTTTCTTCCTCGACTGCAGACCAGCCAATTTCCATCGACCAATACTCTCCTCCGCCTCGCAGAGCTGGTCCTTACCCTCAACAACTTCTCCTTCGACTCCTCCCAGTAAAAAAAGGGTCTGAAGAAGGGTCTCGACCCAAAACGTCACCCATTCCTTCTCTCCCGAGATGCTGCCTGACTCGCTGAGTTACTCCAGTCTACCTTCGATTTAAACCAGCATCTGCAGTTTTTTTTCCCTACACAATTAACCTGGTTAGCCTGGCACACAGCAATATCGTCTAGACATTGCTGTGTTGCAACGCCTCATTGTTGTGGTTTCACTCATCGTCGGTTCCTATGGGCAAGATAGAGACTAAAGTGCTGATACCTGTTTGTGCAGCGGTCAAGTGCTGATGGTCAAGGAGTTCCAACCCTGACCATCAGCCACTTGCCTGCTGAAGTGAAGGATTTATTACGCACCCGAGATGTGATTTCTGGTGACCTTTGATTGTCCCATTACAGATCTGGACGAATGCACGACTGAGGAACACCAGTGCAACCCCAGTGCCAACTGCATGAACACTCCGGGCTCGTACCGCTGCGCTTGTAAGGACGGCTTCAGCGGAGATGGCTTCAGCTGCTCAGGTAACGAGGTCCTGGTGCAGAGATGTGGGAAAGACTGACTGCACGCTGGCTCCTGCTTCCACAACATTGGCAATTCCGGGCAGGCTGATGTCTGATTATTAGTTTATAAGCGCAGGCTCGGCGATGGTTTCGCTGAACACCTCTGCTCAGTCCGTCTTAACCAACCTGATCTCCCGGTGGCTCAGCACTTCAACTCCCCCTCCCACTCCCAATCCTACCTTTCTGTCCTGGGCCTCCTCCATTGTCAGAGTGAGGCCCAGCGCAAATTGGAGAAGCAGCAGCTCATATTTCGCTTGGGCAGCTTACACCCCAGCGGTATGAACATTGACTTCTCCAACTTCAGATGGCCCTTGCTTTCCATCTCTAGCCTCCCTCCCCCTTCCCAGTTCTCCCACTAGTTTTCCTGTCTCTGACTATCTTTGTCCTGCCCTCTCCCCTGACATCAGTCTGAAGAACGTCACCCATTCCTTCTCTCCCGGGATGCTGCCTGACCCGCTGAGTTACTCCAGCATTTTGTGTCTACTTCTGATTATTAGTTGTTGGATTCTGATGGTTTTGTGTCACTGAAGCCGCTTTTCCTGCCTTTCGTCTCTGATTCTTGAGATCCTTGTGACCCATGATCTCCAGGCAGCATTCAGTGACGTCTCCAGAATCTGCAGGAACTATCTCAGGAGTTTCTCTTGTAGTTTGAGACCACCCACCACTACATCCAAACCCCCAGTCTTGCCAAGGAGATGTGCTGCCAGATTGCTTCATTGCACTCTAAGATTGTTCTCTTAGAGTCATAGAGTGATACAGTGTGGAAACAGGCCCAACTTGCCCACACCGACCAACATGTCCCAGCTTCACTAGTCCCACCTGCGCTTGGTCCATATCCCTCCAAACCTGTCCTATCCATGTACCTGTCCAACTGTTTCTTTAACGTTGTGATAGTCCCAGCCTCAACTACCTCCTCTGGCAGCTCGTTCCATACACCCATCACCCTTTGCGTGAATAAGTTATCCCTCAAATTCCTATTAAATTGTTCCCCCTTCACCTTAAACCTATGTCCTCTGGTCCTCGATTCACCTACTCTGGCCAAGAAACTCTGTGCATCTATCCTATCTATTCCTCTCATGATCTTATACACCTCTATAAGATCACCCCTCATCCTCCTGCACTCAAAGGAATAGAGTCCCAGCCGACTCAACCTCTCCCTACAGCTCAGGCCCTCTAGCCCTGGCAAATCCTCGTAAATCCTCTCTGCACCCTTTCCAGCTTGACAAGATCTTTCCCATGACACGGTGCCCAGAACTGAACACAAAATGTTGAAATGTGGCCGCACCAACGTCTTATACAACTGCAGCGTGACCTCCCAACTTCTGAGACCCACTACCCTGAGGGATAGTGCAAGCTCTGGTCTGCATTGCGATTCCCCCACCCAGGCCTCTCACCATCACAGCTCCTCTTCTCTGGTAAACTCAGCTCTTTCAGTTTGACTTCAAGGAGGATTGAAACTCATCGCCGTTCCAAGCTGGGTTGTAACTGATGGGAAATCTTAGCTTTCAGTATAGGAGTGCAATCAGCATCTTGGAAAGGAATACCGGAATATTTTCCCAACAGCTGGCAAGATGCCAGACAGCTTCCTGAAGGAGCGGAGTTTGGTTGTAAAGAGCTGACGTGAAGGAATGAATGAATGACTACTTTTATTGTCGCATGTGGCAGGTCACGGTGCAATTGCCCACGGTATGCAAATAGTCGCCACTGAAGGGCGCTGACAAAGTTACACAGTGTGCAGTAGCAGGTCCCCTTTTGCTCCCCCCCCCCCTCACGACGGTCCCCCCCACGCCGGCTCCTCCTTTGTTCCTCAGTGACGTCCTCGCTCCCACGCGGTCCGTCGTCGTCTGCCGGTCGGCGCCATCATCGACCGCCGCGCCGACCTCTCCACTATCACCGCCGAGACCTCTCCGTGGTGCAGACCCGGGCCCCAGCCGCGGGTTCTGCCGACCCAGGCTCCATCAGCCGCAGTGGGGGGGGTGGGGTTCCGCTCCACGGGGGCTTCGGCCTGCCTACCGCGCGGCCCAGCCGGGAGGCGTCTGCCATAGTGGTCCACGGGGAGGCATCTCTAACCCAACGGCCGATCGGAGAGACAGAGTCACTTTAACAACGAGCAGTAAATAGATTTCAAGATCATTTTATTGTCACATCTACCAATTACGGTACAGTGAAATTTGAGTCACCATACAGCCATACGAAGTGAAAAGCAACCAGACACACAGCCACATAAAGGAAACTTTAACATCAACATCCACCACAGCGGATTCCACATTCCTCACTGTGATGGAAGGTAATAAAGTCCAATCATCTCCCTCTTTGTCCACCCGCGGTCGGGGCTGTCGAACCGTCCACAGTCGCCGCTGCCGACTGTCCGAGGCCCTCGCAGTCGGGGCGATCGAAACTCCCCGCGTCGGGACGGTTGGATCTCTCTCCGCGGCACGGAGCTCCCGAGTCGGCCTCATCTCACCGGGAATAAATACTGCAATACATTCAGAGAGGCTACCCACAGCAACCATCTCAGGCAATTGAAATCAATGCTGTTTAGGCCAGGCCATTGTTTCTCACAGACGAGGTTCTCGTTTCAAGCCTCCCACACCCGTACGTCGACAGCAATCAAGGCTTTTCAATCCCAAGGAACCGTCACTCAACAAAATACAAAAAGGAAACCTTTGCTTACTGGAAGTTTCTGTATCTTTCTGAGTCCTCCGAACTCAAGTTTCTTGTTTCATCTGTCAGTCACAACTTTCAGACAATTTAACAAATAGCTTTCCTGTTCTCTCAGTTTTATCTGGCATTTCCTGTTTTTATTTCTCTCTGCACCCCGTGGCCTCTGTCTGCAGGGCATCCCCATAACATGTGGAGATGCCTGCACCAGTGTCTGGGACTGTGATTTACACCGACCGGTGAAAGGCGTTCAGTGTTCAGCTAAAGATGGGCACAAAATGCTGGAGTAACTCAGCGGGACAGGCAGCATCCCTCTGGAGGGCAACTCCAGACTGTCAAAGCTGCCACAGCCAGACATAAAAACAGCTTTTTTTCCGCGAGTAGTAGCTACTCAACAACCAAACGTCTGTCGCCTCCTTTTGCTCTGGTATTTTATTTCATTCACATGTTTAAATTATAATGTTTTATTTCTTAATGTTTTGATGTTTTATGCTTCATGCTTAATTGTTTACTGTATATTTGTGTTGTTACTTGCGAGCGGAGCACCGAGGCACATTCCTTGTACGCGTACATACTTGGCCAATAAACTTATTCCATTCAGTTCAGTTCACCTCGGATATTCAGTGTATTCAGTGTTGCTAACTGGCTGACCTCTATCTCCGTGCAGATGTCGATGAGTGCGCAGAAAACGTCAACCTGTGTGAGAACGGGCAGTGTCTGAATGCTCCCGGCGGTTACCGGTGTGAATGTGAAATGGGATTCACACCGACGGACGACAGCAAGGCTTGCCAAGGTAAGGATGGAGGATTGGCTTCAGTCCAATCTCTCCAGGCAGTCAGTTTCACTTTTGTTCATTGTCACGTGTACAATAGAAGTACCACTAGTCACAGGTACCTGGAAACATAGAAACAGAGAAAATAGGTGCAGGAGGAGGCCATTTGGCCCTCCATTCATCGTGATCATGGCTGATCATCCACAATCAGTAACCCGTGCCTGCCTTCTCCCCATATCCCTTGATTCCGCTAGCCTCTAGAGCTCTATCTAACTCTCTTTTAAATCCATCCAGTGAATTGGCCTCCACTGCCTTCTGCAGCAGAGAATTCCACAAATTCACAACTCTCTGGGTGAAATTTTTTCTTTCTCATCTCAGTTTTAAATGGCCTCCCCTTTATTCTTAGACTGTGTGGCCCCTGGTTCTGGACTCGCCCAACATTGTACAGTGAAAAAGCTTTCGTCGCGTGCTAACCAGTCAGCAGGAAGACAATATAGAAACATAGAAAATAGGTGCCATTCGGTCCTTCGAGCCAGCACCGCCATTCAATATGATCATGGCTGATCATCCAAAATCAGTGCCCCGTTCGTTCCTGCTTTCTCCCCATACCCCTTGTTTCCGTTAGCCCTAAGAGCTAAATCTAACTCTCTCTTGAAAACACGATTATAATCGGGCCATGCAACGCACAGTTGATTTACGGTGCATTACAGTATATTTGCAATACACTACACACTCCCACGCTTCAAAGACCTACAGGTTTGTAGGTTCATTGACATTGGTAAAAATTGTAAATTGTCCCTAATGTGTGTAGTGTACGGGATCGCTGGTCGGCGTGGACTCGATGGGCCGAAGGGCCTGTTTCCGCGCTGTATCTCTAAACTAAACTAAACAAGGGAATAACGTCACACTCCACTGAATTCTTTGTCACACTGCCCCAAGCACAGTTACCTATTCAGCAAGTTCCAAGACACAGATACACATAATTCTGATACACATAATTCTGGTGATAACCAGGATTTTTCACCCATAGAACCCTCTCACCACTCTCTTCCCCATCACAAGGCTGGCTTTAGTGTAGTTTAATTTAGTTTAGAGATACAGCGTGGAAACAGGCCCTTTCGGCCCACCGGGTCCGCGCCGACCAGCGATCCCCGCACATTAACACTATCCTACACCCACTAGGGACGATTTTTTAACATTTACCAAGCCAATTAACCTTCACACCTGCACGTCTTTGGAGTGTGGGAGGAAACCGAAAATCTCGGAGAAAACCCACGCAGGTCACGGGGAGAACGTACAAACTCCGTACAGACAGCGCCCGTAGTCGGGATCGAACCTGAGTCTCCGGCGCTGCATTCGCTGTAAGGCGGCAACTCTACCGCTGCGCCACCGTGACCGCCCCTCGTTGGGAAATCCTTTTGTGCATCAACTAATTTGCAGGGTTGATCCAGATGGACAAACGCACGTCTGATTAAAGCGATCTATTGAAAGATCCAGAAAATCACTGGTAGTGTTAATCTTGTATCTCTGGGAATCTAAAATAAGACCATCGGCCTAGGCTGCAAAAGATCTGAGATTCAGGCTTTCCCCAATGACTTGCTTACCAGGTAAACCGATAAATATTGAACGTGTGCACAGGGCGAATAATCTCTGATGAAACAGCACGAATATTACAGATGATGTACCTGACCTTTGCCTTCCACAGTTCCACTAATCTCGCCATGTGTTTTGTTCAGATATTGATGAGTGCACCTTCCAGAACATTTGCGTTTTCGGCACGTGCCAGAACCTGCCCGGAATGTTCCGCTGTGTCTGCGACGATGGCTACGAGCTGGACAGGAGTGGCGGCAATTGTACAGGTGAGTTCACCCTGACAATGGAGAATGTGGCATCTCGCCCTGTTACACAGTGGCCTTGAGCTGATCAGTGAGCGGCCCTGACAGGTAAGATTGAAGCAGAGTAGAGCAAAAATTTGAATGATTGGAACGCATAGATTCATATGGCGTGGAAATACGCCCTTCAGCCCAACTTGCCCATGCCAACCAACATGCCCCATCTACACTAGTCCCACCTGCCCGCGCTTGGCCCATATCCCTCTGAAACTATCCTATCCATGTACCCGTCCATATATCTCTGAAGCGTTATGGTAGTACATGCCTCAACTGCTTGCCACAGCTCGTTCCATACACCCGCCACCCTTTGTGTGAAAACGTTACCCCTCAGGTTCCTATTAAATCTTTCCCCCCTCACCTTAAACCTATGTCCTCTGGTTCTCTATTCCCCTACTCTGGGCAAGAGACTCTGTGCATCTACCTGATCTATTCCTCTCATGATTTTATACACCTCTATAAGACCACCCCTCATCCTCCTGGGCTCCAAGGAATAGAGTCCCAGCCTACTCAACCTCTCCCTGTAGCTCAGGCCCTTCGGGTCCTGGCAACATCCTCGTAAACCTTCTCTGCACCCTTTTCGTCTAGGAACTAAACAATAACCTCTTTCAGTAAACGCAGTTTCTGCAGCATGCAAGAACTAACCTACACACTTTAATGAGGTTTATCTGACATATGAGCCTCCTTGTGTAAGCATGTGTATTCATATATCCTCCCTGCAGCAGCCTAAATGTGCATCCTTTAAACTCTGCATTGGAAATGGCCAAGAAACAGTGAATAATGAGGAACAAATGATGAGTTGGTTGTGTTGTAGATTGATGTTCAGGGACTGCTGCAGCCATTAGGGCTGTTAAACCTCAACCTCAAATAATCTCTGAACTACATAGACTATTATTGTTATTATTGCACTATTTTGTTTTTAGCGTGTACGTATGTGTGCGTGTGTGTGTATATATATATTATATAAGATAGACACAAAAAGCTGGAGTAACTCAGTTGGTCAGACAGCCTCTCTGGAGAAAAGGAATAGGTGACATTTCGGGTCACAAGGCTCTACCTGAAACATCACCTATTCCTTCTCTACGGAGATGTTGTCTGACCCGCTGAGTTACTCCAGCTTTTTGTGTCTTATCTTTGGTTTAAACCAGCATCTGCATTTCCTCTGTGTGTGTGTGTGTGTGTGTGTGTGTGTGTTTGTGTGTGTGTGTGTGTGTTTGTGTGTGTGTGTGTGCGCGCGTGTGTGTGTTTGTGTGTGAGTTTGTGTGTGTGTGTGTATGTGTGTGTTTGTGTGTGAGTTTGTGTTTGTGTGTGTGTTTGTGTGTGTATGTGTGTGTTTGTGTGTGTGTGTGTTTGTTTGTGTTTGTGTGTGTGTGTTTGTGTGTGTGTGTGTGTGTGTGTTTGTGTGTGTGTGTGTGTGTGTGTGTGTGTGTGTTTGTGTGTGTGTTTGTGTGTGTGTGTGTGTGTGTGTGTGTGCGTTTGTGTGTGTGTGTGTTTGTGTGTGTTTGTGTGTGTGTGTGTGTATGTGTGTTTGTGTGTGTGTGTTTGTGTGTGTGTTTGTGTGTGTGTGTGTGTGTTTGTGTGTGTGTGTGTGTGTGTGTGTGTGTGCGTTTGTGTGTGTGTGTGTTTGTGTGTGTGTGTGTATGTGTGTGTTTGTGTGTGTGTGTTTGTGTGTTTGTGTGTGTGTGTGTGTGTGTGTTTGTGTGTGTGTTTGTGTGTGCGTGTGTGTATAAAATGTATATCTGAGTATGTATATATATATTTTTTAAATTATATTGTTTACACTGTACTATGTTTACATATTCTGTTGTGCTGCTGCAAGTTAAGAATTTCATTGTTCTACCTGGGACATGTGACAATAAAACACTCGTGACTCTTGACGCTGGCTGGGATTGTGTTCACAGATATCAACGAGTGTGCTGACCCGGTGAACTGCATCAATGGCCTTTGTGTCAACACCCCTGGCAGCTACCTGTGTAACTGCCCCTCGGATTTCGAGCTGAATCCAACAGGGGTTGGTTGTGTGGGTAAGCATCCCTCTGGGGCATTTATTATTAAAAGGTTTCCCGGAGACAAAGGCACGACTTGTAGAACAGAATCAGCAACAAACCTCAGGGATACCCAGGCATTATTAGACACTTAGCAAAGTCTCTTAATATTCTGCACCTTGGTAATCCCGAGATTGAATCACACTTTTTTAGCTTAGTTTTTGTTTAGTTTTAGAGATACAGCGCGGGGTCAGGCCCTTCGGCCCACCGAGTCCACACTGACCAGCGATCCCCGCACGTTAACACTATCCTACACACACTAGGGACAATTTACACTTATACCAAGGCAGTTAACCTACAAACCTGTACGTCTCTGGAGTCTGGGAGGAAACTGAAAATCTCGGAGAAGACCCACGCGGTCACGGGAAGAACGTACAAACCCCGTACAGACAGCGCCCGTAGTCGGGATCGAACCCGGGTCTCTGGCGCTGTAAGGCAGCAACTCTACCGCTGCGCCAATGTGCCACCCCTAATCATCAGGACAAAACCTCAGGGATACCCAAGGATTGCTGAGCCAATGTCATGTTAATATTCCGCATCTTGGTATTCCCTAGATTGAATCACACTTGACTTTCCAAAATGTTTACAGTGTAAACTGGCATCAAATATCAGTATTTCTCCTCCTCCCTGGAGTCCTGCTGGGTGGGAGGGGAGATTAATTCCTGTCATCCATCGTTACTGCAATAGGAAGGTACCAGACATAATTGCAGACACCCTTCTGGCGTGTGGGACATGCATATCTGAGTCCTCGCATGTGTACAACTGGACGTACTGTGGTCAACCCTACTCTTTCAGCGCCCTCCCACAGACTGCACAGTCCATCATGGGCATTCTCCTTTCCGTTGCAATCTTTTGAGGGGAAACTACCAAGCAATCCCTCATAAATATCCTGAATACTCATTCTCCGCTCTTCCTTTCTGGCCTCCTCTGATAATCATCCCATTCCTCCCCCAGACCCAAGCGTTGCCCCAGTAACGATCAGCTCCACAAAACCACAAAACATCCACTGAACCACTTTATCTTTCAGCCTGCTTGTGTCTCACATCTATCTGTCAGTTTTTTCTCCAGCTAAAGATTAAGTTCACTCGTTTTTTTCTCAAGTTCACGAGTTATAGGAGTAGAATTAGGCCATTCGGCCCATCGAGTCCACTCCGCCATTCAATCGTGGCTGATCTCTGCCTCCTAATCCCATTCTCCTGCCTTCTCACCATAACCCTTGACACCCGTTCTAATCAACAATTTGTCTATCTCTGCCTATCTCCCCTCATCCTTCTAAACTCCAGCGAGTGCAGACCCAGTGTTTCCTTCTCTAAGACTGTGCTTCAAATAAACAAGAGTCCCACAGTGCTTTGAAACAGTGGTGTGGGAACAGGCAGCTCAGTTTCTTTCATGGGGTTGATAGCCGTGGTGAAGCAAACAAGAGTTTACATTTCAGGTCATTGGCCTTCCATCAGATGAGTTGTACAGATTGATAGCCACAGGGAAGAAGAATCTCCTGTGGTGTTCTGTGCTGCAACTTGGCACAACCAGTCTGTTGCTGAAGGCGCTCCTCCGGTTGCCCAGCGCGTCATGGGCACACACATTGGGCGACCTTAGTATTTTTCTCTGGTACATCGGTAACTCTGGATTCCAAGTGATGCTCTGTTCTCTCGTTGCTTCTGTTCACGAAATGGCCGCTGTCCAAGCTCACTCTGGTGCTTGTCTTTATTTCAGACACTCGCGTGGGTAACTGCTATCTGGAGACGTTGCCAAGGGGCGACGGTGGCATTTCGTGCAGTGCGGAGATCGGTGTTGGAGTCACCCGAGCCTCATGCTGCTGCTCCTTGGGAAGAGCCTGGGGCAACCCCTGCGAATTCTGCCCTCCTGTCAATTCAAGTAAGTGCAGCCAGTGTAGGGTTGACAACTTTCCCACTCCCAAATAAGGGACAAAAGGTGACGTCACCGCCCCACGCCCCATGTGACCTCACCCAGCCAGCTCCACCAATGGCGGTTGCCCGGGCCCGGAGGTGGGTTGCTATGCAACCTCCGTTATGCGGTGCATGGGCCTCCAGGCCTACACTGTCTGGGCCTACAGCGGTCCCCGGGCCTACAGCGGCCCCCGGGCCTATACTGTCTGGGCCTACAGCGGTCCCCGGGCCTACAGTGTCTGGGCCTACAGCGGCCCCCGGGCCTACCGTGTCTGGGCCTACAGCGGCCCCCGGGCCTACAGTGTCTGGGCCTGCAGCCGCTCCCGGGCCTACAGCGGCCCCTGGGCCTACAGTGTCCGGGTCTACAGTGCCCCTCGGGCTTAATACTGGACATAGGCGGTCCCATACGGGACAAAACAATTTAGCCCAATATACAGGATGTTCCGGCTAATACGGGACAGTTGGCAACCCTAAGCCAGTACATCTTATGTACCTCATCCTGGGTGTAAACTGCGGATCCGGTTCAGGGGCTGTGAAAACGACATCATACTCGCTGGAGTTTAGAAGAATGCGGGGGACCTCGTTGAAACGTACAGAACAGTGAAAGGCCTGGATAGAGTTGACGTGGAGAGGAAGTTCCCACTAGTGGGAGAGTCTAGGACCAGAGGTCATCGTCTCAGAATTAGAGGACGTTCTTTTAGGAAGGAGATGAGGAGGAATTTCTTTAAGTCAGAGGGTGGTGAATCTGTGGAATTGTTTGCCACACAACGCTGTGGAGGCCAAGTCAGTGGATATATTTAAGGCAGAGATAGATTCTTGATGAGTACAGGTGTCAGAGGTTATGGGGAGAAGGCAGGAGAATGGGGTTAGGAGGGAGAGATAGTAGTTTTGGTCTCCAAATTTGAGGAAGGATATTCTTGCGATTGAGGGCTTGCAGCGTAGGTTTACTAGGTTAATTCCCGGAATGGCGGGACTGTCATATGTTGAAAGACTGGAGCGACTAGGCTTGTATACACTGGAATTTAGAAGGATGAGAGGGGATCTTATCGTAACATATAATAATAATAATAATAATAATGCATTACATTTATATAGCGCTTTTCAAACACTCAAAGACGCTTTACAGGGATTACTAGAACATAGAGAAGAAAATAAATAGATAAATAAGTAAACGAACAGAAAAAGGAGACAGAAGGTGAGGTGACGGTCAGTGGTTGAAGGCAGTGCTGAACAGGTGAGACTTCAGTGATGTTTTGAATGTGGTGAGTGAGGAGGAGTCTCTGACGGTTTGGGGTAGTGAGTTCCAGAAGGTGGGAGCAGCGATGGAGAAAGCCCTGTCCCCCCAGGATCTGAGTTTGGTCCGGATGGGGGGGGACAGGAGGTTGGCAGCAGCAGAGCGGAGGGTGCAGGTGGGAGTGTGCCTGTGAAGGAGGTCAGTCAGGTAGGATGAAGGCGTGGATGAGGGTTTCTGCAGCTGTGGAGGAGAGGGATGGACGGAGACGGGCAATGTTTTTGAGGTGGAAGAAGGCTGTCTTGGTGATGTGTTTGATGTGTTTGTCGAAGGAGAGGGTTTGATCAAAGATGATTACAAGATTCCGGATGTGAGGGGAGGTGGATACTGGGAGACCATCAATATTGAGGATGAAGTTTTGGGTGGATTTGGTGAGCGTTTTTGGACCAATGATGATGATATAAGATTATTAAGTGGTTGGACACGTTTGAGGCAGGAAACATGTTCCCAATGTTGGGGGAGTCCAGAACCAGGGGCCACAGTTTAAGAATAAGGGGTAGGCCATTTAGAACAGAGAAGAGGAAAAACCTTTTCAGTCAGAGAGTTGTGAATCTCTGGAATTCTCTGCCTCAGAAGGCAATGGAGGCCAATTCTCTGAATGCATTCAAGAGAGAGCTAGATAGAGCTCTTAACGATAGGAGGATTCAGGGGGTATGGGGAGAAGGCAGGAACGGGGTACTGATTAAGAATGATCAGCCATGATCACATTGAATGGCGGTGCTGGCTCGAAGGTCCTAATGGCCTACTCCTGCACCTATTGTCTATTGTCTATCAGCCATGATTGAAAAGGGGAGTTGACTTGATGGGCCGAATGGCCTAATTTTGCTCCGATCTCTTATGATCTTATGACAGTTAGGATCAAGGTGCAGGAAATGCCTCTTCCTATGAGGTAGTTTAAGTGGAAGTAGTGTCTGCAGTACTCCCTGGTATCGGGCCTCTTTCCTTTAGTTACACCACCCTCTTCAGTTCTGCAAAACACCCTGTTATACTTCAGCTAGCAATTCTAAGTAAGTAAAGCAGGCTCACCACACGCAATATGCAATCTGTCACGTACACATTAACTCTTAAACCCCCATCCTCCTCTACAATGGAAGTTACAAACTGAGGATTGGGGACGTGGGGAAAATCAAGGACGAATCATCCGCCAGGGTTAAGCTTCCAGTTAATGGATATATTGTAGTAAACCAAGCTTTGTGAATCAAACGGGTTTTGTCAACGAAACAGCGGTCGAACACACGCGCGCTCAGTTAGGAGAACAGTTAGGTGCTGGTTGCTGTTGAGAGGAGCACCACACGTCTGTTAACTCGAGGGCCCGAGCGGAGCTTCTCATCCCCAACTGTCAACTGTCATCCCCAACTGTCAACTGTCATCGCCAACTGTCAACTGTCATCGCCAACTGTCAACTGTCATCTCCAACTGTCAAAGGTCATCTCCAACTGTCATGTGATCGTCCCAGTTCTGGTGACGAAGGTTCGATCAGTAAGTGGCCACAATATTTACATTGGACACTAACGTTTTCGACAAATATTCTCTTCTAGCCGAGTACAAGACACTTTGTCCCGGAGGAGAAGGTTTCAGACCAAACCCCATCACCGTTATCTTAGAGGGTAAGTCGTGTTGTTACTCGTGAGCAGAGCACCAAGGCAAATTCCTTGTATGTATGCGTACTTGGCGAATAACATTTATTCAATTCAATTCGGTTTAATTCCAGTTAGCCCTTTAATGCAAATCCCATGATTAAAATGTCAAGAATATTAATTTTTAAAATGATTATTTTATAACCAGAGTAGAAATTATTGTAACGTGAGCTTCTGATTGTTTTCCCACAGATATTGATGAGTGTCAGGAATTGCCAGGCCTGTGCCAAGGTGGGAACTGTGTCAATACGTTTGGAAGCTTCCAGTGTGAGTGCCCAGCTGGTTACTACCTGAACGAGGATACCCGCATATGTGAAGGTGAGGGTGACCTGGACCCTGGTAACTATTGCACAGTCCTAGAATCTGGCAGCACACTGCGTTATTAGTTTTGGTTTAGTTTAGTTTTAGAGGTACAGCGCAGAAACAGGACCTTCGGCCCACCGAGTCCACGCCGACCAACGATAGACAATAGACAATCGTTGTTGTTAGACAATAGACAGTAGGTGCAGGAGGAGGCCATCCTGCCCTTCGAGCCAGCACCGCCATTCAATGTGATCATGGCTGATCATTCTCAATCAGTACCCCGTTCCTGCCTTCTCCCCATACCCCCTGACTCCGCTATCCTTAAGAGCTCTATCCAGCTCTCTCTTGAATGCATTCAGAGAATTGGCCTCCACTGCCTTCTGAGGCAGAGAATTCCACAGATTCACAACTCTGACTGAAAAAGTTTTTCCTCATCTCAGTTCTAAATGGCCTACCCCTTATTCTTAAACTGTGGCCCCTTGTTCTGGACTCCCCCAACATTGGGAACATGTTTCCTGCCTCTAACGTGTCCAACCCATTTAATAATCTTATACGTTTCGATAAGATCTCCTCTCATCCTTCTAAATTGCAATGTATACAAGCCTAGTCGCTCCAGTCTTTCAACATATGATAGTCCCGCCATTCCGGGAATTAACCTAGTGAACCTACGCTGCACCTACGATCCCCGCACATAAGCACTATCCTGCACACACTAGGGACAATTTACACTTATGCCAAGCCAATTTGCCTACATGCCCGCACGTCTTTCGAGTGTGGGAGGCAACAGAAGATCTCGGAGTAAGCCCACATGGTCACGGGGAGGATGTACAAACTCCGTACAGCCAGCACCCGTGGTAGGGATTGAACCAGAGTCTCCGAACGGTTTGTTTTGGGCGGCACGGTGGTGCAGCAGTGGAGTTACTGCCTCACAGCTCCAGAGGCCCAGGTTCAAATCTGACCACGTGTGCTGAATGCTTAATTCTACTCCTATAACTCGTGAGCTTGTGAACTTTTCACAGCTTTCTAACTCGTCTAACATCACAACACATTAGCATTCCAATGAACCAATGCGACTCCATCTGCATTGTTTTATGTTCTCTGCATTCTAACAAAGGCTTCCACCATCCCCCCGCCTTGCTTCTGCACTTTAAGGCCACCGTTTATTTCAATGGCTGTGGCTGTTTTGTGTGCATTTTTATTCATTAATCTTTTGTGATCTGGACATTACTGGCAAAGCCAGCTTTTTTTTATTGCCCATTCCTACTGATTTGTGGATCTATAAATTGAGAGCTGTTTGCTCGACCACTCCATTTAAAATCATGTCAGATGTATTTTCTACTATTTATTTAAATCTATTAATTTGCCGTTCATTTACTGAACTCCCTCTACGATCAATGTTTACTAATCAGCACATTGCAAGAGTCCCTAGGACTTCAATCCCTGTACTGAATCATTGTATATAAGCAGCAGCATCTATTTGTGTGCAGAAGATACTAATAACCCCAAGCTCGTTATTTCTGCTACGTCTCTATCCAACTGGGTCAATTTTCCTCAAGTTTGCTAATTATCTGTTGTATTCTATCAAATGTTTTTTTTTGTTGAAAATCCATATATGCCACATCTGTTGCATTTTCCTCACCTATCCTCTGTGTAACCACGTATAAAATCATGGCAGGAATAGATCGGGTAGACGCACAGAGTCTCTTGCTCAGAGTGCGTGAATCGATGACCAGAGGACATGGGTTTAAGGTGAAGGGGAAAAGATTTAATAGGCATCTGAGGGGGAAACCTTTCACACAAAGGGTGGTGGGGGTATAGAAACATAGAAACATAGAAAATAGGTGCAGCAGTAGGCCATTCGGCCCTTCGAGCCTGCACCGCCATTCAATATGATCATGGCTGATCATCCAACTCAGTATCCCGTACCTGCCTTCTCTCCATACCCCCTGATCCCTTTAGCCACAAGGGCCACATCTAATTCCCTCTTAAATATAGCCAATGAACTGGCCTCAACTGCCTTCTGTGGCAGAGAATTCCACAATGTATGGAACAAGCTGCCAGAGGAGGTAGTTGAGGCCGGGACTATCCCAATATTTAAGAAACAGACAGGTACCTGGATAGGACAGGTTTGGAGGGATATGGACCAAACGCGGGCAGGTGGGACTAGTGCGGCCGGGACTATCCCAACATTTAAGAAACAGACATGTACATGGATAGGACAGGTTTGGAGGGATATGGACCAAACGCGGGCAGGTGGGACTAGTGTAACTGGGACACGTTGGCCAGTGTGGGCAAGTTGGACCGAAGGGCCTGTTTCCACGCTGTATCACTCTATGACTCCATGACTCTGACTCTATAACCCTTTGTTAATTGAATGTAATTAATTGTAACCTGATATCTCTTTTTCTCTTCCAGATATCGACGAGTGCACCACTCACATTGGAATCTGTGGGCCAGGGACGTGCTACAATACCCTGGGCAACTATACCTGTGTCTGCCCTCCGGAGTACATGCAGGTCAACGGGGGAAATAACTGCATGGGTAAGACTACGAGCGGCAGGAAATATTGGCAATATCTGGCCATGGGCAAAAGCCGAAGGAACCGCGAGTCCGTTTCAATTCACGGGACCATTACCGGATTATTCAGAACTTAATTTAAAAAATGGCTGAGAAGTTAAGAAATGTCGCCCAAAAAATTAGACAGAGCAATAATGTCTCCATAATCTGTCAGACATCATTTCCAGAAACCTCTAAAATGTAACAGAAAGTAGCTGTAAATTGTGAACGTAAGTGACCGTGTCTCTTCCCCCCCCCCCCCCAAGAGAAATTAGTTGGCTATTTAGCACCTACTGAAAATCAATAGAAAAAGGACAGCCTGTAATTTTCCACAGGTAACTCACATCTACACAGGAGATGGCCTTGTGTTCGATGAACACTTTTACTTGGTTAGTAAAGATCTTCGTGAGTAGCGAACACGTACGCTGTTTACTGTGTAGTATCCAGTTGTATCTTGCTGGGTTGCCCATCTAGCTTTCACTTAGATGCTGTCCACATTGTTCTAACTCATATATAGCATATAGTGTTCATTTATATGTAGTACAGTTTAATTCTACGTAGAACGCACTTTCGTACAGTATTGACTCATCCATCATTTTCAATGCATTATAGCATGGCATTAGAAACATAGAAACATAGAAAATATAGGTGCAGGAGGAGGTCATTTGGCCCTTCGAGCCAGCACCGCCATTCAATGTGATCATGGCTGATCATCCACAATCAGTAACCCGTGCCTGCCTTCTCCCCATTTCCCTTGATTCCGCTAGACCCTAGAGCTCTATCTAACTCTCTTTTAAATTCATCCAGTGAATCGGCATCCACTGCCCTCTGTGGCAGAGAATTCCACAAATTCACAACTCTCTGGGTGAAAAAGATTTTTCTCACCTCAGTTTTAAATGGCCTCCCCTTTATTCTTAGACTGTGTGGCCCCCGGTTCTGGACTCGCCCGACATTGGGAACATTTTTCCTGCATCGAGCCATTGTGGCAATGCGATGGATGGCAGCCAGTCATTCATCTTCCACTGCTTTATCGAGGCTACGATAACATAGCATCCACCTACATACAGCGCTTAACCATTCTTATCTGTTGGGTCATCCATGTTGGGTGGTTCTGCAAAGTGCAGAGTCGTACAGAGCTTTCGCCAATATTCACAAACTAATAGCTGAACAGCATTGCAGTTAGCACTGCTTGCTAGACTTTCCAGTCGCCCTGAGTTCAATCCAGATCTCCAGTGTTGTCCATGTGGAGTTTGCAGGTTCTCCCAAGGACTGCGTGGGTTGCCTCTGGGTGTTCAGGTGCCTTGCACGTTCCAAAGGCATGTTGATAGGCTGATTGGCTGCTAGTGTAGGTAAGCCTGTAGTGTAGGTAAGTAGCAACAGAATGCTAGGAGTATTGATGGTAGGGGTTGCCAACTTCCTTACTCCCAAGTAAGGGACAAAAGGTGACATCACTGCCCAGCGCCCGAAGTGACCTCACCCAGCCAGCGGCCACGTGCTCCCGTTCCACCAATGGCGGCCGCCCGGGCCAGGAGGCGGTTTGCTATGCAACCTCCGTTAGGTGGTGCCCGGACCTACAGCAGCCGGCTACAGTGTCCAGGCCTACAGTGTCCAGGCCTACAGTGTCCGGGCATACAGTGTCCGGGCCTACAGTGTCCGGCCCTACAGTGTCCGGGCCTACAGTGTCCGGGCCTACAGTGTCCAGGCTTACAGTGTCCGGGCCTACAGTGTCCGGGCCTACAGTGTCCAGGCCTACAGTGTCCAGGCATACAGTGTCCGGGCCTACAGTGTCCAGGCATACAGTGTCAGGGCCTACAGTGTCCGGGCCTAAAGCACCCTCCGGGCCTAGTACGGAACAAACCAATTTAGCCCAAAATACAGGATGTCCCGGCTAATATGGGACAGTTGGCAACCCTAATTGATGGGCATATGACCAGGAGCACAGGCTCGGCGATCGTTTCGCTGAACACCTCTGCTCAGTCCGCCTAAACCTACCTGATCTCCCAGTTGCTCAACAATTTAACCCTCCCCCCTCCCATTCCCACACTGGCCTTTCTGTCCTGGGCTTCTTCCATTATCAGAGTGAGGCCCAGCGCATATTGGAGGAACATCACCTCATATTTCGCTTGGGCAGCTTACACCCCAGACAGGAGTTGATGGAGATTTAAAATTAAATTTGCATAGAATCGATGGCCAGCACTAACTCGGTGAACCAAAGGGCCTATAACTGTGCTGTACAACTCTCTGACGCTACTAGAGTCATAGAGTGATACAGTGCGGAAACAGGCCCTTCAGCCCAACTTGCCCACACCGGCCAACATGTCCCCGATACACGTCCCACCTGCCCACGTTTGGCCATATCCCTCCAAACCTGTCCTATCTATGTACCTGTCTAACTGTTTATTAAACAGTGGAACTACCTCCACTGGCATCTTGTTCCATACACCCACCAACCTTTGTGTGTAAAAGTTATCCCTCATATTCCTATTAAATCATTACTCCTTCACCTTATGCCCTCTGGTACTCGATTCACCTACTCTGGGCAAGAGACGCTGTGCGTCTACATGATCTATTCCTCTCATGATTGTATACACCTCTGTAAGATCACCCCTCATCCTCCTGTTCGGAGGGAGAGATGGATCAGCCATGATTGAATGGCGGAGTAGACTTGATGGGCCGAATGGCCTAATTCTGCTCCTGTCACTTACGACCTTAAGAGAAGAGTGCTGGAAGAGCGGGGAGGTTTATGAGTTCAGTCCGGTCTGCTCTGCATCAGGGCAGTTTACCAGCTGTGCTCCGCTCACGGTTACAGTTTGAGGACATGTGAGTTGTACATTGGCCGGGCTGGTGTGAAATGACCCCTCTGTTGTGAATTGTGCACCAGATATGAGGAAGAGCGTGTGCTACCGTAACTTCAATGACACGTGCGAGAACGAGCTCTCCTTCAACATGACCAAGAAGATGTGCTGCTGCTCGTACAATGTGGGCAAAGGCTGGAACAAACCCTGCGAACCCTGCCCAACGCCCGCCACATGTGAGTCTGGCTCAGCGGCGGGGCCTGAGGGGGGAAACGTACCGCGCGTATCGGTGTTTATTTCACGCTGCAATGTGGTCTTGGGTAGTGCTGTGTGTGTCGATGGGCAGTGGGGATGTGTGGTGGTGGGCAATGGTGTGAGTATCGATGAGCAGTGGGGATGTGTGGTGGTGGGTGGTGCTGTGGGTATCGATGGGCAGTGGGGGCGTGTGGTGGTGGATAGTGCTGTGGGTATCGATGGGCAGTGGGACGTGTGGTGTTGGGTAGTGCTGTGGGTGTCGATGGATAGTGGGACGTGTGGTGTTGGGCAATGGTGTGGATGCTGCTGTTCACTACATTGGGCAGGAATGGGGACAGGTTGTGTGTGCTGGACAGTGGTAAAGGTGGCAGAAATGGACACTGCTTTGAGTGCTAATGGACAGTGGTGTGGGTGGTAATGGTCAGTGGTGGGGAGGGTGGACGGGCGGTGGTGTGGGTGGGGACGGGGTGTGGTGTGGGTGGGGATGGGGTGTGGTGTGGATGGGGACGGGGTGTGGTGTGGGTGGGGACGGGGTGTGGTGTGGGTGGGGACGGGGTGTGGTGTGGGTGGGGACGGGGTGTAGTGGGTGGGGACGGGAGGTGGTGTGGGTGGGGACGGATGTGGTGTGGGTGGGGACGGGGTGTTGTGTGGGTGGGGACAGACGGGGGTGTGGGTGGGGACGGGGTGTGGTGTGGGTGGGGACAGACGGGGGTGTGGGTGGGGACGGGGTGTGGTGTGGGTGGGGACGTGGTGTGGGTGGGGATGGGGTGTGGTGTGGGTGGGGACGGGGTGTGGTGTGGGTGGGGACAGACGGGGGTGTGGGTGGGGACGGGGTGTGGTGTGGGTGGGGACAGACGGGGGTGTGGGTCGGGACGTGGAGTGGGTGGGGACGGGGTGTGGTGTGGGTGGGGATGGGGTGTGGGTGGGGACGGGGTGTGGGGTGGGGACAGACGGGGGTGTGGGTGGGGACAGACGGGGGTGTGGGTGGGGACGGGGCGTGGTGTGGGTGGGTGGGTGGGGACACATGGCCAATGTTACGACTGTTCATGGGTTGGATTACCAGCACTCTGGTGACTGAGTGTGAACATGCCTGAGGATAAATGATGGCTAAACCTTCTCTTGCAGCTCAATACCAGCTCCTGTGTGGGAACCAGGCTCCGGGCTTCATCATTGACATTCACACTGGCAAGCCCGTTGGTGAGTGTCGGCAGCTCTCTGCTGTGACTTGGGGAGGGGAGGGAGGGGGTGGGGAGTGATGAAAAATTCAGACTAACACTAGGACTAATTTGGCATCACGCTCCTGAAGCTCGGAGAGACACGTGCTGGAGGTTTAAAGAGAATCTTGTGTGTTAGTTGCTTCAGAGCTGTCAAAGCTCCTTGAGGCTTGGTCAACCCATACGATCTTTGCAGTAATCGTAACACAGAAGGAGACATTACAATCCTGCTTCGCTCGACCAAGGTGTTGCAGAGCGGAGAGAGCGTGTGGGGTGCGGTCATCAGTCAGGAACGGGGTACTGATTGAGAATTATCAGCCATGATCACATTGAATGGTGGTGCTGGCTCGAAGGGCTGAATGGCCTACTCCTGCACCTATTGCCTATTGTCAGTTCTGGGTCATTTGTTGTTCAAGGAATGGACTCTTATCCACCGGCGAGACCAAACATAGACTAGCCGATTGTTTCGCTGAATACCTTCGCTCAGTCCGCCTGGACCTACCTGATCTCCCGGTCGCCAAACACTTCAATTCCCCTTCCCATTCCCACACTGACCTTTCTGTCCTAGGCCTCCTCCATTGTCAGAGCGAGGCCAAACGCAAGTTGGAGGAACAGCATCTCATATTTTGTTTGGGCAGCTTACAACCCCTGCATTCCCTCCCTCTCCATCCCTCCCCACCCAAGTCGCACCAGCTTCTCGTTCTCACCTGGCAAACAGCTAACAATGCCCTATTTCCTTTATCATCGTTACTTTTTTTGCGCATCTTTCATTCATTTGTTCTATATTTCTCTACATCACCGTCTATAACCTCTCCTTTCCCTTTCCCGTGAATCTCAGTCTGAAAAAGGGTCTCGACCCGAAACGTCACCCGTTCCTTCTCTCCAGAGATGCTGCCTGACCCGCTGAGTTACTCCAGCATTTTGTGCGTATCGTCAGTTTAAACCAGCTCCTGCAGTTCCTTCCCACACATCAGTTCTGGGACTTGCGCCAACGTCTGAGAAAGAAAGACAACGTGTGTTAGATATTTATCAACCCATTCAGTCCCGGATGTCGGTATCTGCAGGAGGGGAATGAATCCCTCAGTCTTCAATGTTAATTTAATTCAAATACTGATCAAACGCCCTTTGCTTAGAAGTTTAAATGATCCCCAGTGCTCCATCCAGGGTCAACAAAACATTCCTGAATATTGGGCAAGAAATCTTAATGCAGAGAGAGATCTGTGGAAAAATAAACTAGTGTTCCCTTGCCACTCTCTGCTCAGACAAGCCTCATCAATTATTCTCTTTGCCAAACCCATGTTTAAGCATGAACCGGAGAAACTGATGGTAATGAAAAATGTTCTTTCTCCTGAAGTAAAATGTTTTAACTTCAATTTACTTTCGGGAACCAACAAAAGGTTGCACATTGTTTAGTTTAGAGTTTAGTTTAGTTTGGAGATACAGCGCGGAAACAGGCCCTTTCGGCCCACCGGGTCCGCGCCGACCAGCGATCCCCGCACACTAACACCACCCTACACACACTAGGAACAATTTTTACATTTACCAAGCCAATTAACCTACAGACCTGCACGTCTTTGGAGTGTGGGAAGAAACGGTAGATCTCAGGGAAAACCCACGTAGGTCACGGGGAGAACGTACAAACACTGTACAGACAGCACCCGTAGTCGGGATCGAACCGGGTCTCCGGCGCTGCATTCGCTGTAAGGCAGCAACTCTACCGCTGCACCACCGTGCCGCCCTGCTGCTCCACATTCAGTTTGCTGGCTTTCTCTGCCTTGTAGTCTTGGGGAAGCAATATTACAGATGAGAACAAGAAGGCGCCCAACCCAGGCAACTACTTGCGTGCCAGCCCACAGACGCAGGTCTACGATCACATACGACCATCGCTCCACTCTTTTAAATCTCTACTCCGACAGCAACATTTCTTACTTTATCTATGATCTTCTTAACCTTCTATGGGACCTTACTGGCTTTACCTTGCACTAAACGTTATTCCCTTATCATGTATCTGTCAATGGCTCGATTGTAATCATGTATTGTCTTTCCGCTGGGTGGTTCTCACGCAACAAAAGTGCGTCACGGTGGCGCAGCGGTAGAGTTGCTGACTTACAGCACTCACGGTAGGTTAATTGGCTTGGTGTATGTGTAAATTGTCCCTGGCGCATGCAGGATAGTGTTAATGTGCGGGGATCGCTGGTCGGTGCGGACTCGGTGGGCCGAAGGGCCTGTTTCCGCGCTGCGCCTCTAAACAAAACGAAACCAAAAGTCCTTCACTGTACCTCGGTGCGGGTGTCCATAAGCTGAAACGGAACAGAATGTACCTGAGCAACACCGGGAATGATTTCCAGGATTAATCGCTGTCTGTTGTGTGTGCAGATATTGATGAGTGTCGGGAAATCCCTGGCATCTGTGCAAACGGAGTGTGCATCAACCAGATCGGAAATTTCCGCTGCGAGTGTCCGATGGGATTCAGCTACAACAACGTGTTCCTCATCTGTGAAGGTAAACCATCACCTGGGTCGGTGCAGCGGCGGGCTGCCACACGCTGACGTTCACCAGGTTAATCCCCGGGATGGCGGGACTGGCGTATGTGGAAAGAATGGAGCGACTGGGCTTGTGTACACTGGAATTTAGAAGGATGAGAGGGGATCTTATTGAAACATATAAAATTATCAAGGGATTGGACACGCTGGAGGCAGGAAACATACAATACAATACAATATATCTTTATTGTCATTGTACAGGGGTACAACGAGATTGGGAATGCGCCTCCCATACGATGCAATAAATGAATTAGCTAGCCAGTATTCATTTAAACAACCCAATGAAACAAATTGGAACAGTTTTAAAACAGAATAAAGTGCAAGTAGATCTGTGCCGGTTCACTGTGCGATGTGACCATCCGGCTGTTCCAGATGTTGGGGGGAGTCGAGAAACAGGGGCCACAGTTTAAGAATAAGGGGTAGGCCATTTAGAACGGGGACGAGGAAAAACGTTTTCACTCAGAGAGTTGTGAATCTGGGGAATTCGCAGTGGAGGCCGATTCTCTGGATGCTTTCAAGAGAGAGTCAGAGAGAGCTCTTAAGGATAGCGGAGTCAAGGGATATGGGGAGAAGGCAGGAATGGGGTACTGATTGTGGATGATCAGCCATGATCACAGTGAATGGCGGTGCTGGCTCGGAGGACCGAATGGCCTCCTCGTGCATGTATTGTCTGTTGTCGTGGCGATCTTCCTGATGAATAATGGCACCCTGTTGTTTTGGGACAGATATCGATGAGTGCACCAATGGTGATAACCTGTGCCAGCGGAACGCCGACTGCATCAACATCCCCGGCAGTTACCGCTGCGAATGTTCCCCCGGCTTTAAACTCTCGCCGAGTGGAGCCTGCGTGGGTGAGTGGAGTCAGGGTGCAGCGTCGGGTTTGTCCGCAGCTGGGACTTGGAGAGCGAGTGGGACAATGCATTGCTGACTGTCACAGACACATCAGGGGGGAGACGATCAGCAGCTCATCCAAAACTATCAATTCAATGTTAATACACTCCAGTTCCAAATGCACAAACCATGCGTGTTGTAGTTGGTACAACTTTCCTTACTTACCATCCGTCTAGCCGGCACACACTCTATGTCACAGTCATAAGGTCACATGTGATAGGAGCAGAATTAGGCCATTCGGCCCATCAAGTCTACTCCGCTGTTCAATCATGGCTGGTCTATCTCTCCCTCCTAAGCCCATTCTCCTGCCTTCTCCCCATAACCCCTGACACCCGCACTAATCAAGAATCTATCTAAATCTGCATTTAAAATATCCACTGACTTGGCCTCCACAGCCTTCTGTGGCAAAGAATTCCACAGCTTCACCACCCTCTGACTAAAGAAATTCCTCCTCATCTCCTTCCTAAAGGAACATCCTTTAATTCTGAGGCTGCGACCTCTAGTCCTAGACTCTCCCACTAGTGGAACCATCCTCTCCACATCCACTCTATCCAAGTTCATGTCTATTCACACAGGAGGATGTTCCTCATCTCTTTGAGTATTTTCGACCTTTCAGTGAGATTTTTGCTGTTGTCCAGCTGACCACCCTGATTACCTGATTACTGACCAGTCTGAAGAAGGGTCTCGACCCGAAACGTCACCCATTCCTTCTCTCCTGAGATGCTGCCTGACCCGCTGAGTTACTCCAGCATTTTGTGAAATAAATACCCTGTCAATCTGTTCATTCAATTGATTACCAGTGGTCTGGAATACAACATTCCAAGTTTCCATTATGTTTGGCTGTTTTATCTACATACTGGACCAAGTGGACCCGTTGGGCCCAAACCTCTCCTGCATTGGTGCAGCACCCTCTCCCCCCTTCCCCTCTCCCGCCCCTCCCCTCCTCCCCTCTCCCTCCCCTCCCCTCCTTCCCCCTCCCTTCCCCCACTTCCCCTCCCCTCCACCCTCTTCCCCTCCCCCCTTTCCCGTCCCCCCCACTCCATCCCCCTCAGCCCCCTTATCCTCCCTCCAGAGATAGATCAGCCATGATTGAATGGCGGAGCAGATTGATGGGCTGAATGGCCTAATTCTGCTCCTATCACTTATGATCTTATGAACTCATTTTGTACTCTGGCTCCTGATGAAGATTCCATCTCCCTTTTCAGAGTGGATCATCACCTGATCAAATCATTTTTAATTAACTTCTGCTTGCAGACGTGACACAAATAATAAGCTTAAATGGATATCACGTTGCCATTTAGGGTTATGCCTTGAGAACAACCCCCCTCTCAAAATGAAACTTGCGTAACCTAAAACCTGTTGCTTGCACATCCCAAAAAGCTGGGCTTGCCAACTGATGAGACCATAGAAATATGTCGAACTCGCGTCTCATCTATAATTCAGTTTTCAATAAATCTCCATGGTTACCGCTGCCAATGGAGGGTTGGAATTCATGGATCGGTGTTGTTAGGTGACCAGGAGATGGTCAGGCCGTGATTAATGGGCCGATCTTCCTGTTCATTTGTCACATAACAAGGCGTGTAGACCAGCCTGTAATGACTCAAGGCAAGTAGAGTCCCACAGTGTTTCCCACAATGGAGATTGCTCAGGCAGTTCAAGTGTGGGGAGGGTTTATGTCGGTCGTAAGCTGTGGCCTCCGATGAGCAACACACAGACAAGATCGACAATGTTAACTCTAATGTCGTGCACTGAGGTGCTGCTATATCAATACGTTGCCCAGAGCTGCTGCTCGACAGTGTAAGTCTGTATGCAGAGTTTCCAGTCTGAAGGGCGGCGTGGACAGGATCCTGTGTCCAATACATCCTGTACGTAGGACCCAACTGCCCTCTGGGTGGGACGTGTAGGAACCTTTGTACGCTGGGTGTCACGAGATCATCAGTGATAGGAGCAGAATTAGGCCATTCGGCCCATCCAGTCTACTCCGCCATTCAATCATGGCTGATCCATCTCGCCCTCCTAACCCCATTCTCCTGCCTTCTCCCCATGACCCCTGACACCCGCACTAATCAAGAATCTTATCTGTCTCTGCCTTACAAAATATCCACTGGCCTGGCCTCCACAGCCTTCTGTGGGTGTTTTGTGCGTTACCTCCTGCCCCCATGGGTGTTCAGTGTGAACCTCTGCTGGGACCCCCTCATTCATAGCTGGGGTGCCCAGGATCCCCTGTCCACTGGTAAGACAGCCTTTGCAGGCAAGACCCATTGTAATGACCCTGAGTGCTCAGCACATTGTCACCGTCCTGTGGAAGGTGTAAGCTGAAATCACCATTCCGCGTAGGAAGGAACGGCAGATGCTGGTTTTTACAGCGAAGATAGACACAAAATGCCGGAGTAACTCAGCGGGACAGGCAGCATCTCTGGAGAGAAGGGATGGGTGGCCTTTCAGGTCAAGACCCTTCTTCAGACTGGTTAGGGATAAGGGAAATGAGGGATAGAGATGATGATGCGGAGAGATAAAGAACAGGGAACGAAAGACATGCAAAAAAGTAAGGATGATAAAGGAAACAGGCCATTCTTAGCTGGTGGGTGAAAATGAGAAGCTGGTGTGACTTGAGTGGGGGGGGGAGGGATGGAGAGGGAGGGAATGCCGGGGTCACTTGAAGTTAGAGAAATCAATATTCATAACATTGGGTTGTAAGCTGCCCAAGCGAAATATGAGGTGCTGTTCCTCCAATTTGTGTTTAGCCTCACTCTGACAATGGAGGAGGCCTAGGACAGAAAGGTCAGTGTGAGAATGGGAAGGGGAATGACCGTGTTGGCAACTGGGAGATCAGGTCGGTCCAGGCAGACTGAGTGAATATCCCGTGGACAGGGCTGCGAATTTGATCTCTCTCATCTTTTGCCAACAGATCGTAATGAATGCCAGGAAATCCCGAACGCCTGCAGTCACGGGGAATGTATCGACACCGAGGGAAGTTACCGCTGTCTGTGCCACAATGGATTCAAAGCAACAGCAGACCTGACAATGTGTATGGGTAAGGAATCTCCCGACGCCCCACCACTGGCTCATAAAGCCACAGCGGATGCCTAGGCTCGAGAGTGAGATGTGAAGTCACATCTGTACAGGTGCTCCCTGGCTGATGATGCTTCGACTTACGTCCAGTACAAGTATCACAAGGGGAAGCTGATTGGACTTTATTACCTTCCATCACAGTGAGGAATGTGGAATCCGCTGCGGTGGATGTTAATGTTAAATTTTATTTTATGTGGCTGTGTGTCTTCGACGTGCGATATTTCAACTTCGCGATGGTGCGAACGGCAGCGAGCCTTTGCGAGCCGCCACTCGCTTCTGGACACGTGATCGCGCGCATTCAATGCGTTTCGACGCACGTACGGTATTTTCGGTTTCCGATGGATTTCTCGGAACGGAACCCCATCGGAGGCCGAGGAGCGCCTGTAATGCAAACGTCAAAAGCCCGATTGTGTCGCATGGCGTGCGTGTTGTTGGTGTCGACGGCTGAGATCTAGTTCTGTGCTGTGCCCTAGATATCGATGAGTGCGATCGGCAGCCCTGTGGAAACGGGACCTGCAAGAACACAGTGGGATCCTACAACTGCCTCTGCTTCCCTGGATTCGACCTCACTCACAACAATGACTGCATGGGTAAGAAAAACAGCATCAGGATAACGCCACTGCATATTAAACATAGTATGGTACTTGGTATGGTAGTTCATTTGTCGCATGTATCGAGGGACCGCGAAATTCATCTTGTACACAGTTCAGTACAAGTATCACAAGAGGAAGATGATTGAATTTTATTACCTTCCATCACAGTGAGGAATGTAGAATCCGTTGTGGTGGATGTTGATGTTAAATTTTATTTTATGTGGCTGTGTGTCTTGTTGCTTTTTACTTAGTATGGCTGTATGGTAACTCAAATTTCACCGTACCTTAATTGGTACACGTGACAATTAAATTGAATCTTGAATCTTGGATCTATACGTAAGCACTTAGATACATCTTAGTCAAGTCAAGTCAAGTCAAATTTATTTGTCACATACACATACACGATGTGCAGTGAAATGAAAGTGGCAACGCCTGCGGGTTGTGCACAAAAAGAATTACAGTTACAGCATATAAATAAAGTTAATAAGTTACTATTAGTGTCGACAAAAATTTAGTCTCTGGGGTTATAAAAGTTGACAGTCCTGATGGCCTGTGGGAAGAAGCTCCGTCTCATCCTCTCCGTTTTCACAGCGTGACAGCGGAGGCGTTTGCCTGACCGTAGCATCTGGAACAGTCCGTTACTGGGGTGGCAGGGGTCCCTCATGATCTTGCTTGCTCTGCATCTGCACCTCCTGATGTATAGGTCCTGCAGGGGGACGAGTGTAGTTCCCATGGTGCGTTCTGCCAAACGCACTACTCTCTGCAGGGCCATCCTGTCCTGGGCAGAGCTGTTCCCAAACCAGACTGTAATGTTGCCGGACAGGATGCTCTCTACAGCCCCAGAGTAGAAGCAATGAAGGATCCTCAGAGACACTCTGAATTTCCTCAGTTGTCTAAGGTGGTAAAGGCGCTGCTTAGCCTTACCCACCAGTGCGGCAATGTGCGTTGCCCACGTCAGATCCTCTGCCATGCGGACTCCCAAGTATTTAAAACTGCTCACCCTATCCACAATAGACCCATTTATCTCCAGTGGCGTGTACGTCCTTGGATGTTTAGCCCTTCTGAAGTCCACAATCAGCTCCTTTGTTTTAGTGGCATTCAAGAGCAGGCTATTGTCCTGACACCAGAGTGCCAGATCAGCCACCTCCTCCCGGTAGGCCTTCTCATCATTGTTGGAGATCCGGCCCACCACCACAGTGTCATCAGCAAACTTGATAATGGAGTTTGAGCTGAACCTGGCCCCACAGCCATGTGTGTACAGGGAGTACAGTAGGGGGCTAAGGACGCAACCATGGGGGGATCCTATGTTCAGGGTGAGGGAGCTAGATGTGTGTTCCCCCATCCTGACCACTTGGGGCCTGGCAGTGAGAAAGTCCAGGACCCAGGCACACAGAGGGGTGCTAAGCCCCAGTTCCAGCAGCTTCTCAACCAGTCTGCTGGGGACTATTGTGTTGAATGCTGAACTAAAGTCAATGAACAGCATCCTCACATAGCCCCCCTGGCTGTCCAGATGAGAGAGAGCGGTGTGTAGAACCTGGGAGACCGCATCATCCGTGGACCTGTTCGGACTGTATGCGAACTGTAGTGGGTCCATGTTGCGAGGAAGGAGGGCGCAGATGTGCTTCTTGACTAGCCTCTCAAAGCATTTCATGACAACCGAGGTGAGGGCCACCGGTCGGTAGTCATTTAAACACGCTGGAGAGGCATTCTTTGGCACCGGTACAATGATGGATCTTTTGAAGCATGCAGGGACCACGGACTTTGCCAAGGAGAGGTTGAATATTGTGGTGAGCACTGGAGCAAGCTGAGTAGCACAAGACTTTAGTACTCGCCCAGATATACCATCTGGGCCTCCAGCTTTCCTCGTGTTCACACGCGTCAGAGCCCACCTCACCTCATGCTCGGACACCGAGAATGTGTGCACATCCCCGGCGGTGGATCCCCCTCCAGCCTCGCTAGCCAGCGCCCCCTCGGTGCTGTTTTTAGACGGCGAGCTGGTGGTGTTACCCGTCTCAAACCGTGCATAAAAAGAGTTCAGGTCATCAGCTAAGGAGGAGCCGGCACTTCCGGTTGAGGGGGTGCTGGACCTGTAGCTAGTTATAGTCCGTAGCCCCTGCCAAAGGCGCCTGGTGTCCTGCTGCTCCATCTGTGACTCCATCTTGTCCCGGTACCATCTCAGATACAGTACAAGGGTACAGCCATGGTACACTGAGACCGTATGCAGAGTCGCAAGTTTGGCGCCATTTTCGAGTCCAGTTGTTGTACAATATGTGCAGGGATCTTGACCTGACCATGAAGGCCCGTTGTCATGGCGACGTTACAGGGTCGGCCTGGCCCAGCGTAGCCGCGGTGTCCTCCACCGCTGCAGGCCGCGTGTGGTCCATGCGCTCCGCCTCTTGGAGCGGGGCCCGGTCCAGCCGAGCCCCCAGGCTGCCGCAGGGCCTCCAGCGGCCCACTCCCCACGTCAAGGCCGTGCACTTCCTCCTGAAGCTAGTCCGCCCACCGGCCCTCCAGGTGGGTCCCCGTGGGCCTGTGATCCGCGGCGAGGTGAGCGAGCTGGGCCTTCAGGGCGGGCGCCGGCCTCCGGCGAGCGAGGGGCCTCCGCCCGCAGCAGGTGAGTCCCCGGTCTCCTGCGGGTGCTGGACCCTCGGGTGGGTCTGAGGTGTACTGGCGAAATGTGTAGGAAGGAACTGCAGACGCTAGTTTAAACCGAAGATAGACACAAAAAACTGGAGTAACTCAGCGGGACAGGCGGCATCTCTGGAGAGAAGGAATGGGTGACGTTTCAGGTCGAGACCCTTCTTCAGACTCAATGTACTACATGTATGTTCATCAGTAATAGTGACCATGAAACTACATATTATCATAAAAGCTCATCTGATGAACTTTTTCCTGAGAAGGGTCTCTTCCCGAAACGTCACCCATTCCTTCTCTCCGGAGATGCTGCCTGTCCCGCTGAGTTACTCCAGCGTTTTGTGTCTATCTTCGGTTTAAACTAGCTGCCTGTCCCGCTGAGTTACTCCAGCGTTTTGTGTCTACCTGAGATTTTAACCAGCGTCTGCAGTTTTTTTCCTCCCACTAAGAGTTTATTGCTTGGTTTAAAGCTAATATAAAAATACCAATGACCATAACTTTGATATTTTCTGTGGGCCGTTCCCTCGCCAATCGACGGACAATAAAAGACAATTTTCACGCAGCGACTCGCGATGGTTCAGATGAGAAATGCCACCCTCTATAATTACCGCCACAATCCCCAGTGCCAAATTAGTGCCACCTCCACCAAATGCCTGCATTCTCCACTGTAATTAATGGACCCACCATTTGCTATGTTTTTCACACCACCTCACTCTCTAGACATGAGAGTTTACATTTACGGTGGTTACTAAATTTGGTGGGTATAAATATATTATATTTACAAACATGTCATGGGCGGCACGGTGGCGCAGCGGTAGAATTGCTGCCTCACAGCGCCGGAGACCCGGGTTCGATCCTGACCACGGACGCTGTCTGTACGGAGTTTGTACCTTCTCCCCGTGACCTGCGAGGGTTTTGATCCGAGATCTTCGGTTTCCTCCCACAGTCCAAAGACATACAGGTTTGTAGGCTAATTGGCTTTGTAAATATAATAATTGTCCCTAGTGGGTGTAGAATAGTGTTAATGTGCGGGGATCGCTGGGCGGCGCGGACCCGGTGGGCCGAAGGGCCTGTTTCCGCGCTGTATCTCTAAACTAAACTAAACTAAACTAAATTAAATATCTTATAAAGAATTGCAGATAAACTGATTGTTCAGAAGCTCATAAGTGATTGGAGCAGAATTAGGCTTTGTTGGTTAATTTGCTTGGTATAAATGTAAACTTGTCCCTAGTGCGTGTAGGATTGTGTTAGTGTGCGGGGATCACTGTTCAGTGCGGACTCAGTGGGCCGAAGGGCCTGTTTCCGCACTGTATTTATAAACTAAACTAAAGTAAACAATGGCCTTGACTCCAAACTGCCTGTGAATTGTAGTTAAGTTGTAAATTTGCTGCTAATCACACTATTTGCTTGATAACGTTGCACTTTTTCCATTTAGATATCGATGAGTGCTCAACTCTGATCGGCCAGGTCTGTAGAAACGGGCAATGCATAAACAGCATTGGGTCCTTCCAGTGCCTGTGTCAGGATGGCTACGACCTGCCGCCCGATGGGAAGAACTGTGTTGGTGAGTGTGTGATGTGTAATATGCTGGTAAACCTCGGTCAGGTTTTACGCGCGGTACTTAGGGTTGCCAACTTCCTCACTCACAAAGGGTGACGTCACCGCCCTGCGTCCCCATGTGACCTCACCCAGCCAGCGACTCGTCCCGCCCCCTCCCCTGACATCAGTCTGAAGAAGGGTCTCGACCCGAAACGTCACCCATTCCTTCTCTCCAGAGATGCTGCCTGACCCGCTGAGTTACTCCAGCATCTTGTGTCTACCTTCTATTACAGATAGTCTCTTCCTTCAGGGAATGAAACCTGGAGGCTATGGGACCCTTCTTCTCACTCCAGTCTGGCTCAAGTCCTGAGCCAAAACATCGCACATCCATTCCCCTCCTCAGAAGCTGCCTGACCTGCAGATTTCCCTCAGTACTTTGTGCTTTGATCTCGTTGAATGGTCCTGATTGTGTATCCTGCTAGGATTAACGTGCAGAATTTCATCCAACAAACTTTCAATGCTAAAATAGTGAAGACGGAAACCTAACAGAAAAATTGTTATTTGTCCAGCAAAATAAGATCAATAATATTGTATTAATCATATGACTGTGTGCGTTTTCTCCGAGATCTACGGTTTCCTCCCACACTTCAAAGACATACAGGTTTGTAGGTTAATTGGCTTGGGGAAGTGTCAATAGTGCAAATTGTAAAGTGTAAATTGTCCCTAGTGTGTGTGTGTGTAGGATGGTGTTCATGGGCGGGGATGGCTGGTCGGCGCGGACTCGATGGGCCGAAGGGCCTGTTTCCACGCTGCATCTCGAAACTGAACTAAACTATCAACCAATGATTGTAGGTCAATTTTCTTGGTATAAATGTAAATTGTCCCCAGTGTGTGTGTGTGTAGGATGGTGTTCGTGTGCGGGGATGGCTGGTCGGCGCGGACTCGATGGGCCGAAGGGCCTGTTTCCGCGCTGTATCTCTAAACTAAACTAAGCAAGATAAGGTACCGTGCACGAGAAACGCAGTGAAACATTTGAATAGTTGCGTATTGGTATTATGTGTGACAAAAAAAGACAGAGGTGTTGCATATTCTGATACTTCTGCATCTTTAGCTCTGGTCTCATCTTTTCTCTCTTTCTCTCCATCTGTCCTTAGATATCAACGAGTGCATCAGTTACCCTGGCACCTGCGCTCCTGGGACCTGCCAGAATCTAGACGGGACCTTCCGGTGCATCTGCCCCCCTGGCTACGAGGTGCAGAATGACCACTGCATTGGTAAATGGAATGATAGTTATGTTGACTTGAGGTGCCTCTTTGCACAGTATGAAGTGACTTTGTTCTTGGAGAATGCAAAGCCGACAAATTCAAGTCGTACTCTTTAATCCCCAGTGGGTGACGGCAAAAGATTCCTCGCAGATGAGATTTATTTCAATCAGTTGGCCAACTCGTCGGCAAAACGTCACATTAATGATTTTAATTTAAAAGATAAATTTGTTTCTAGCTTCCTGTGTACTCTCACTCGCCTAAACTTGGATGGAGAGTGGATGTGGACTTTCACTGGGCAACCTCTTGTTGGCACCTGATCCTGTCTCTCAAGCATGGTCTTCAGGCACTGACTGGATTTGTAAAATGGGGCTCAGAGACTCAACCTTGCTGTGAAATTGGGCTTTGTTGGTAGGGTTGCCAACTGTCCCGTATTCGCCTGGGACATCCCGTATATTGGGCTAAATTGGTTTGTACCGTACGGAACCGGCCTTGTCTCATATTAGGCCTGGGGGGCCCGGATACTCTAGGCCCGGACAGTGTATAGACCGGTGGCCGCTGTAGGCCCGGACAGTGTAGGTCCGGAGGCCCGGGCGCCACCTAATGGAGGTTGCCGATGGCAACCAGCCTCCTGGCCCGGGCAGCCACCATTGGTGGAGCGGGAGTACATGGCCGCTGGCTGGGTGAGGTCACGTGTGGCGCGGGGTGGTGACGTCACCTTTTGTCCCTTATTTGGGAGTGAGAAAGTTGGCAACCCTATTTGTCGGGGATATGCCTCTTTTGAAACAGGGTCCTGATTTATGGAAGAGTCACCACCATGAAGAAGTGACTTTAATTGGTTTGATTCACTGAGTCCAAAAATTTTAAAAGAAAAATATTGACGGTGAGAGAGGACTCGGGAGAAAGGAATTTAGAAAGTAGAGAATCTCAGGTGGAGAAGAACCAAGATTGGAGGGAGGTGTACAGAGTGGGGAAAATGGTGGGGAGAGGAGTGTGGAAGGACAGGGCAGGGGAGAGAGAGAGAGAGGAGCAAGGGGGGAGAGAGGAGCAAGGGGGGAGAGAGAGAGGAGCAAGGGGGGAGAGAGAGGTGTGCAGGGGGGAGAGAGAGGTGTGCAGGGGGGAGAGAGAGGGGCAAGGGGGGAGAGAGGAGCAAGGGGGGAGAGAGAGGTGTGCAGGGGGGAGAGAGAGAGGAGCAAGGGGGAGAGAGAGGAGCAAGGGGGAGAGAGGAGCAAGGGGGGAGAGAGGAGCAAGGGGAGAGAGGAGCAAGGGGGAGAGAGAGGAGCAAGGGGGAGAGAGAGAGGAGCAAGGGGGGAGAGAGAGGAGCAAGGGGGAGAGAGAGGAGCAAGGGGGAGAGAGGAGTGCATGGAGAGAGAGGAGCAAGGGGGGAGAGAGAGGAGCAAGGGGGGAGAGAGAGGAGCAAGGGGGAGAGAGAGGAGCAAGGGGGAGAGAGGAGCAAGGGGGGAGAGAGGAGCAAGGGGGAGAGAGGAGCAAGGGGGGAGAGAGGAGCAAGGGGGGAGAGAGAGGAGCAAGGGGGAGAGAGGAGTGCATGGAGAGAGAGGAGCAAGGGGGGAGAGAGAGGAGCAAGGGGGGAGAGAGAGGAGCAAGGGGGGAGAGAGAGGAGCAAGGGGAGAGAGAGGAGCAAGGGGGGAGAGAGAGGAGCAAGGGGGGAGAGAGAGGATTGTGGAACGAGACACACAGGTTTGCAGGTTAATTGGTTTGGTACAAGTTTAAATTGTCCTTAGTGTGTGTGTGTGTGTGTGGAGTGGTATTAATGTGCGGGGATGGCTGGTCGGTGCGGACTCGGTGGGCCGAAGGGCCTGTTTGCTAGAGTAACTCAGCAGGGCAGGCAGCAAAGACGTAGAGGTATGTCGGTTAATTGACTGGGTAAATGTTAAAATTGTCCCTAGTGGGTGTAGGATAGTGTTAATGTGTGGGGATCGCTGGGCGGCGCGGACTCGGTGGGCCGAAGGGACTGTTTCCGCGCTGTATCTCTAAATCTAAAAATCTAAAAATCTCTGGGGAGAAGGATTCGACCCGAAACGTCGCCCGTTCCTTCTCTCCAGAGATGCTGCCTGTGGCGCTGAGTTAGATGAAATAATCCGGCGGCTTCGTTACAAAGTGATCTCCGGGCGCGGTTCCCGCGGGCCTACTCGCTGTGGTTGTGACCTTCGCTCGCTTAATTCACAGATATTAATGAGTGTGAGGAAGACCCCAACATCTGCCTGTTTGGTTTCTGCACCAACACGCCCGGAAGCTTCCAGTGCAACTGCGCGCACGGGTTTGTCCTCTCCGAGAACGGACGGAGGTGCTTCGGTAAGTGAGCAGCAGGCCCCGGCGATTCCGTCTTCTTCGTGCCTGCTCGGACAGGAGGCAATGCGGACAGGCAGAGCGCCGCCCCCCCCCCCCCACACAAGCATCGTGTGCATCTGCAGGAAAAAGCTGCAGACGCTGGTTTAAACCGAAGGTTAGACACAAAATGCCGGAGTAACTCAGCGGGGTCAGGCAGCATCTCGGGAGAGAAGGAACGGGTGACGTTCTGGGTCGAGACCCTTGCGTCTTCCTTCTCTCCCGAGATGCTGCCCGACCCGCTGAGTTACTCCAGCATTTTGTGTCTACCTGTGCGTATGTAATCCACACACTAGTCCCCCATTGTACTTGTCCACACATTAATTAAAATGCATTTTGTACATCGTCGGGAAAGATCTGCATTATTTGGCCAGTGGAGGAAGTGGCAGGCACTGTGAAAATGTATCTTTCAGTGATCCTGCCCCTCGCCCACAGTGACCGCCGCCCTACCCCTGTGATGTACAAACCTGCCCGGCTGTAAAGATTAAACCCTAAGCTGGTGACAGCCGATCCAAATACAACCTGGTTTTTGAGAATTTACAATTTTTTCCTTACCTGACTCTTATAGACAATAGACAATAGGTGCAGGAGGAGGCCATTCAGCCCTTCGAGCCAGCACCACCATTCAATGTAATCATGGCTGATCATTCTCAATCAGTACCCCGTTCCTGCCTTCTCCCCATACCCCCTGACTCCGCTATCTTTAAGAGCTCTACCCAGCTCTCTCTTGAATGCATTCAGAGAATTGGCCTCCACTGCCTTCTGAGGCAGAGAATTCCATAGATTTACAACTCTCTGACTGAAAAAGTTTTTCCTCATCTCAGTTCTAACTGGCCTACCCCTTATTCTTAACCTGTGGCCCCTTGTTCTGGACTCCCCCAACATTGGGAACATGTTTCCTGCCTCTAACGTGTCCAACCCCTTAATAATCTTATACGTTTCGATAAGATCTCCTCTCATCCTTCTAACTTCCAGTGTATACAAGCCTAGCTGCTCCAGTCTTTCAACATATGACAGTCCCGCCATTCCGGGAATTAACCTAGTGAACCTACGCTGCACGCCTGACTCTTACCTGAATGTTTCAGCACCAGCCTCCTCCTGAACCTCCCCATCTCTTCCTCCAATCCTCATTACTCCCCCCGATTCACTCTCCCCCAAGCCCCGCTCTCCCTCCGAACTGCACTCTCTCCCTGCACATTGGTCTCTCTCCCCCACACTTCTCTCTCTCTCCCCCACACCCGTCTCTCTCCCCCACACCCGTCTCTCCCTCCACACCCGTCTCTCTCCCCGCCACCCGTCTGTCTCCCCCACACTCGTCCCTCCCCCACACCGTCTCTCTCCCCCACACCGTCTCTCTCTCCCACACCCATCTCTCTCCCCCACACCCATTTCTCTCCCCCACACCCGTCTCTCCCCCTCCACACTCCTCTCTTCCCCTCATTCATCTCTCTCCAGGGTGCTGTGAGTCTCTGATGACGCTGGCTGCCTTTCTGAGGCAGCGACTCCGGTAAATCCCTTTGATGGTGGGGAGGTCGGAGCCAGTGATGGATTGGGTTGGGCAGTGTTAAAAGCCACCATTAACCACCAGCCCACCTCCAGTTTAAATTCCATTTGGAATATTTTGGAGGAACAAGACCCAAGAAGTAGGAAAAAACACTGCAGATGCTGGTTTAAATCGAAGGTAGACACAAAATGCTGGAGTAACTCAGCGGGTCGGGCAGCATCTCGGGAGAGAAGGGATGGGTGACGTTTCGGGTCTCGACCTGAAACGTCACCCATCCCTTCTCTCCCGAGATGCTGCCTGACCCAGTGAGTTACTCCAGCATTTTGTGTCTACCAGTCCATTTGACGTGATGCTTCGAGGTGCAACACACAAATAATCTGGTAATATGAACACAACCACCGGATTATTCAGCATGACCTCTGGCGAGGAGCTGAATTTAAAAAGATCAGTCCGTCCACCTCCCAGCCGCGAGTCTACACTCCGTGGAACTTGTGAATGGTTAATATTTTGCTGGATGTTGCTGCTGATTGTTTTCCAACTTCACAGATACCAGGCAGAGCTTCTGCTTCACCAGGTTTGACAACGGCAAGTGTTCTGTACCCAAGGCCTTCAACACAACCAAAGCCCGCTGCTGCTGCAGCAAGATGCCTGGAGAGGGCTGGGGTGACCCGTGTGAACTCTGCCCTCAGCAGGAAGAAGGTTAGTCGCCATTTTGTTTTTCATTGGAATATGGCAGACGCTTGGTAAATTAGTGCCAGGCTCTCTCTCATTATACTTGCACTGTGTTGAATCTCAAATGTAAACACGCAAACCAAAAACTTCCTCAAAGCTCCTGTCGTTTTGTAGGCTTTTAGTTTAGTTTAGAGATGCAGCGCCTAAACAGGCCCTTCGGCCCACTGAGTCCGCACCGACCAGCGATCCCCGTACATTAACACTATCCTACACACACTAGGGGATAATTTACATTTATACCAAGCCAATTAAACTCCAAACCTGTACGTCTTGGGAGTGTGGGAGGAAGCCGAAGATCTCGATGAAAACCCACATGGTCACGGGGAGAACGTACAAACTGTACAGACAGCGCCTGTAGTCGGGATCGAACCTGGGCCTCTGGCGCTGTATGGCAGCAACTCTACTGCTGCGCCACCGTGCCGCCCCGATATGCCAAGCCATAGACATGCCATGATAATCCAGTTCATGTGCAATTCTTTGCCACAGAAGGCTGTGGAGGCCAAGTCAGTGGACATTTTTAAGGCAGAGATAGATAGATTCTTGATTAATACGGATGTCAGAGGTTTTGCCTGCTTTTCCTTTCTTTCAGAAGGTCATAAGTGATAGGAGTAGAATTAGGGCATTCGGCCCATCAAGTCTACTCCGCCATTCAACCATGGCTGATCTATCTCCCCCCCCTAACCCCATTCTCCTGCCTTCTCCCCATAACCCCTGACACCCGTACTAATCAAGAATCTCTCACTGCCTTAAAAATATCCACTGACTTGGCCTCCACAGCCTTCTGTGGCAAAAAAATCCACAGATTCACCACCCACTGATTGAATAAATTCCTCCTCATCTCTTTCTTAATCCTGAGGCTGTGACCTCTAGTCCTAGACTCTCCCATTAGTGGAAACATCCTCTCCACATCCACTCTATCGAAAAGACATTCTGGCCTTCCATCACAGTGAGGAGGTGACTGGAGGAGGAGACTCACTGTGATGGATGTTTCTTTTTGTTTGGTGTTGGTTTATGATTCTGTGTGTTATTGCTTATTTTTATTGCTTATTTTTATTGGTCTTATTGTTGGACTGTGGGTAATCTTTCATTTCACTGCACATTTATGTGTATGTGACAAATAAATTGACTATTGCCTATTGACTATCCAAGCCTTTCGCTATTCGGTAAGTTCCAATGAGATCCCCCTCCTCATCCTTCTAAAAACTCCAGCAAGTACAGTGCCGTCAAACGCTCATCAGATGTTAACCCACTCACTCCTGGGATCATTCTCGTGACCCTCTTCTGGACCGTCTCCAGAGCCAGCACGTCCTTCCTCAGATGTGGTGTCCAAAAACGCTTATGTTTATCTGTCAAACATATTATTGCGGCAAACATTTATGTTTAGCGGCTGTGGAATTTGCTAACCGTCTGACTTTGTGAAAGTAATACAATTCAGACTAGTGGTCTGAAGAAGGGTCTCGACCCGAAACGTCACCCATCCCTTCTCTCCAGAGATGCTGCCCGTCCCGCTGAGTTACTCCAGCATTTTGTATCTATCTTCGGTTTCAAAGGTTCAAAGATCAGTTTATTGTCACGTGTACCAATTAAGGTACAGTGAAACTGGAATTACCAGACAGCCATACCGCAAAAAAGCAACAAGACACACAACTACATAAAAAAGTTTACGTAAACATCCTCCACAGCAGATTCCCCACATTCCTCACTGTGATGGAAGGCAATAAAGTCCAATCTGCTTCCTCTTTATTCTCCCGTGGTCGGGGCAGTCGAACCATCCACAGTCGGGGCGATCTGCAGTTCCTTCCTACACAATACAAATATTCCCCTTGCTAATATCTCAATTTATTATAACTGAGCAGTCTGCAAAGAAACCGTGTCCTGCTGTTCAGCCAACCCATAATCAAAGTGCATTATTTGTAGCCTCCTTTTGCTCTAGTATTTTATTTCATTCTTCACACGTGTAAATCATTATGTTTTATTCTTAATTGTTTACTGTATGTCGTGGTGTTACTTGCGAGCGGACACCAAGGCACATTCCTTGTACGTGTACATACTAGACTAATAAGATGGATTCAATTCAATTCAATTCAATTACTTACTGATTGGTACACACACACACTCCCGCGCACACACACGTACACACACACACATACCCACACACACACACACACACACACACACACACACACACACACACACACACCCGCGCACCCACACACGCACACACCCGCGCACACACACACACACAACTCGCACACACACACACACAAACACACACACACACAAACACACGCACACACAAACACACACACACACACACACAACATGCACACACACACACACACACACGCGCACCCACACACACACACACACACACACCCGCGCACACACACACACGCACACACATACACACACACACACACGCACACACATACAGGCACACACACAACACGCACACACACACACACAGACACACACACACACACACACCCGCGGACACACGCACGCACACACACACACGCACACCTTCATACGCAAACGAATGCAAATGCAAGAACACTACGCACAGGTGGGTAATAATTCATTAACAAAGTGAATCTAAAGTTGCCTTCAAGTGGTAAATGCTTCTGGTCATGCCTCGTGGCATCGTTGTGCGGTTGCGTGTTGATCTTGGTGATATCAGGACGGGCTGCTCCCTGCTGCAGTTCATAATTCTACTTTTCCTTTGCAGTTGCTTTCCAGGAGCTGTGCCCGTATGGCCACGGTGCTACCCCAGGCATCGGGGACACCCGTGAAGGTTGGTAGATACATTTATATATTTATATATATATACATTCACTAACTGTGTGTAGAGTTCACAAAATCTAGCAAGTTCATTCTGCTCGGTGAAAAGACCAATTATAACTATAGAATGGCAGACATAGATACATAGAAAATAGGTGCAGGAGGAGGCCATTTGGCCCTTCGAGCCAGCACGCCATTCATTGTGATCATGGCTGATCATCCACAATCAGTAACCCGTGCCTGCCTTCTCCCCATATCTCCCTTGATTCCGCTAGCCCCTAGAGCTCTATCTAACTCTCTTTTAAATTCATCCAGTGAATTGGCCTCCACTGCCTTCTGTGGCAGAGAATTCCACAAATTCACAACTCTCTGGGTGAAAAAGGTTTTTTCTCACCTCAGTTTTGAATGGGCTCCCCTTTATTCTTAGACTGTGTGGCCCCTGGTTCTGGACTCCCCCAACATTGAGAACATTGGTAGAAGGACTTCAAGTGGATTTATTAAGACAAATACTATTTGCACTTTGAGGAGATAGGAGGAAGACTTCTTCAAAGTCTGAAGAAGGGTCCCGACCCGAAACGTCACTGTGCTTTCTGCTCCAGAGAGGCGGCTTGACCCGCTGAGTTACTTCAACAATTTGTGTCTATTTCCAACTTAATGTAAATGCTACAGAAACGGACTCTGACAGATCAGTTTTGTTCAATAATTGCTTCTAAATCTTATTTCCCTCACCACTAGCGTTGCCAACTGTCCCGAATTAGCCGGAACATCCTGTATTTTGGGCTAAATTGGTTAGTTCCGTACGGGACCGCCCTTGTCCAGTATTAGGCCCAGTCAGCGCTCTAGGCCCGGACACTGTAGGCCCGGATACTGTAGGCCCGGACACTGTAGGCCCGGACACTGTAGGCCCGGATACTGTAAGCCCGGATACTGTAGGCCCGGATACTGTAGGCCCGGACACTCTAGGCCCGGATACTGTAGGCCCCGACACTGTAGGCCTGGACACTGTGGCCCGGGGGCCGCTGTAGTCCCAGAAAGTGTAGGCCCGCCTAACGGAGGTTGCTTAGCAACCTGTCTCCCGGCCCGGGCGGGCAAGCGGGAGCACGTGGCCGCTGGCTGGGTGAGGTCACGTGGGGCGCGGGGCGCGGGGCGGTGACATCACCCTTTGTCCCTTATTTGGGCGAGGGGAAGTTGGCAACCCTACTCACCACTGTCATTGGTAAATTGTAACGTTTTGACTGGTCTTTAATTCTCAAACTCAGTGAGTGGAAACTGGTCATCGCTGCTCACTTGAAATAATCTTTAGAATTTCTAAGGCCTGCAATGGTGGTGTTTGGGACGTGTGGGTAATTGGACAAGTTGTAATCTGCTCATCGCATTACGATAGCGATCGTTTTACAATGTCAGATTTTTCCTGTGATTGCAAACTCTTTCTTTGAAGCCACCACAATAATCCCACATGGCTCCAGCTGTCTACTCCCCTTGGTTCATATCTGCAGTGCCTGGGTAGTTACAGAGCTCGAGGTTACGGTGTTCCTGAGATTTGTTTGTTTGTTCCCAAAGCTGGGAGATATTATTTGTGGGCGCAGCGGTGAATGTAGTACGGCATAGTTTGCTTTAACGACCATCTTTCTTCAGATGTGAACGAGTGTGTGGAGAACCCTGGGGTGTGCGTGAATGGACATTGTATCAACACGGACGGCTCCTTCCGCTGTGAGTGCCCCTTGGGATACAACCTGGATTTCACAGGAGTAAACTGCATTGGTGAGTTCACAACTTCACGAGTTCACAAGTGAAAGGTGTAGAATTAGGCCATTCAGCCCATCAAGTCTACTCCGCCATTCAACCATGGCAAGGGTTGGCAACTGTCCCGTATTAACCGGGACATCCCGTATATTGGGCTAAATTGGTTTGTCCAGCTCGGGACCGCCCTTGTCCCGTATTAGGCCCGGGAGGGGCTGAAGGCCCGGACATTGTAAACCCCGGGGGCTGCTGTAGACCCGGACAGTGGAGGCCCGGGCGCCGCCTAACGGAGATTGCGTAGCAACCCGCCACCTGGCCCAGGCGGCCGCCATTGGTGGAGCGGGGAGCACGTGACTGCTGGCTGGATGGGGTCACGTGACATTACCTTTTGTCCCTTATTTGTGAATGAGAAAGTTGGCACCCCTAATCATGGCTGATCTCTGCCTCCTAATCCCATTTTCATGACTTCTTCTCCCCATAACCCTTGACACCCATTCTAATTAAGAATTTATCTATCTCTGCCTTAAAGGTATCCAGCGACTTGGCCTCCACAGCCTTCTGTGACAAAGAGTTCCACAGGTTAACTGCCCTGTGTAGTTATTTAAATAAGTAGTATTTAAATAACTGAGTCATGCATTTGAATGTTTCATTTGACCAAAAGTTGGGTAAAGGAGCAATAATTGAGATTTTAACAAACCAGTTCTAATCGTGGGAACTTTGGAGGAAGTTTCTTTCACTGAAAAGTGAAACCAATAGAATGGTGGTGCAGCGGTAGAGTTGCTGCCTCACAGCGCCAGAGACCTGGGTTAGTTCCTGACCACGGGTGCTGTCTGTACGGAGATTGTACGTTCTCCCCGTGACCTGCGTGGGTTTTCTCCTGGTGCCCCAGTTTCCAAAGACGTGCAGGTTTGTAGGCTAATTTGGCTTCGGTAAAATCGTAAATTGTCCCCAGTGTGTGTCGGATAGTGCTAGTAGCGGCACGGTGGCACAGCGGTAGAGTTCTTCGCCGGAGACTCATGTTCGATCCCGACTACGAGCGCAGTACTGTACGGAGTTTGTACGTTCTTCCCATGACCTGCGTGGGTTTTCTCCGAGATCTTCGGTTTCCTCCCACACTTTAATTGGCTGGGCAAATGTAAAAATTGTCCCTAGTGGGTGTAGGATAGTGTTAATGTGCGGGGATCGCTGGGCAGCGCGGACCCGGTGTGCCGAAAGGCCTGTTTCTGCGCTGTATCTCTAAATCTAAAAATAAATCTTTAAAAATCATGTACGGGGTGATCGCCGGTCAGCGTGGACTCGGTGGGCCGAAGGGCCTGTTTCCGTGCTGTCTCTGTATCTCTAAAGTATCTCTCAAGAGCTGGTGATTAGATCACAAAATCTTATCGCCGCCGGGTCAAACTGAAGCCAAGATAATCACACGACTTGAGAGAAAATGACTTTTGAAGAAGGGAAATATTAAAGGTTGCCAGAAAACTGCAGGGAAATGGGCATAAGGTGGAGATCTCTGATGTGGCGCTAACTTTGGCTCAGGTGCAATGGGCTTCTGCTGTGCTGCAATTACTGTGATAGATAACAACGTCAGGATCCTGAGCTAATGTCACACACCCGCCCCACGCTGCCTTGAACAGCCGTGCTGTTGTGGGCAGCATCTGCTCACAAGAGGTGTCAAGACTACCACACAGGCTGCCCATTACAGCTGGTCATCTGATGCTTCGAGCACCTTATCCATCAACTCCCCAGGACGTTGCAAAGTATTAGCCTGGGACGGAGGCCATTGCAGTATCTCTCAGATAACGTCACCTGTCACACAGAGCGTGCTGCCTGGTGTAGGTTAACAGAGGAGTCATCCTCATCGTGAGGTTCATTAGTTGGAAAATGAAACTTTTTTAACCTTGTAGTATAGGTTTTTAGATTTCAGATTTTTTAGATTCAGAGATACAGCGCGGAAACAGGCCCTTCGGCCCACCGAGTCTGTGCCGCCCAGCGATCCCCGCACATTAACACTACCCTACACACACTAGGGACAATTTTTACATTTACCCAGTCAATTAACCTACAAAACCTGCACGTCTTTGGAGTGTGGGAGGAAACCGAAGATCTCGGAAAAACCCACGCAGGTCACGGGGAGAACGTACAAACTCAGTACAGACGGCGCCCGTAGTCAGGATCGGACCTGAGTCTCTGACGCTGCATTCGCTGTAAGGCAGCAACTCTACCGCTGCGCCACCGTGCCGCCCGATAGGTCACAGCGCTCACAGTGCCAGACACCCGGGTTCGATCCCAACTACGGGTGCTGTCTGTGCGGAGTTTGTACGTTCTCCCCATGGATTTCCTCCGGGATCTTCGGTTTCCTCCCACACTCCAAAGACGTGCAGGTTTGTAGGCTGATTGGACTGGTACAAATGTGAAATTGTCCCTGGGGCATTCTCTAAAAAATTTTTTTAATTTAGAGATACAGTGCAGAAACTGGCCCTTCTGCCCACCGGGTCCGCGCCGCCCAGCGATCCCCACACACTAACACTATCCTACACCCACTAGGGACAATTTTTACATTTGCTGAGCCAATTAACCTACATACCTGCACGTCTTTGGAGTGTGGGAGGACACCGAAGATCTCGGAAAAACCCACGCAGGTCACGGGGAGAACGTACAAACTCCATACAGATGGCGCCCGTAGTCAGGATCGAACCCGGGTCTCCGGCGCTGCATTCGCTGTAAGGCAGCAACTCTACCGCTGCGCCACCGTCCCGCCCGATAGGTCACAGCGCTCACAGCGCCAGACACCCGGGTTCGATCCCAACCACGGCTGCTGTCTGTGCGGAGTTTGTACATTCTCCCCATGGATTTCCTCCGGGATCTTCGGTTTCCTCCCACACTCCAGACGTACAGGTTTGTAGGCTGATTGGCCTGGTATAAATGTGAAATTGTCCCTGGAGCGTGTAGGATTGTGTTAACGTGCGGGGGAATGCTGGCTGGTGCGGACTTGGTGGGCCGAAGGGCCTGTTCTCAGGCTCTATCTCTAAACTAAACTATTAATTTTAAACATATACGACTGTACCTCCCACACTGCTTTTCTTTCCTAAGTTCCTCACTCTGCTGCTGTTAGGGTTGCCAACTTCCACATTCCCAAATAAGGGACAAAGGGTGACGTCACCGCCCCTGCCCCCGCGCCCCACATCACCTCACCCAGACAGCGGCCACGTGCTCCCGCTCCACCAATGGCGGCCGCCATTGGTGGAGCGGGAGCACGTGGCCGCTGGCTGGGTGAGGTCATGTGGGGCGTGGGGGCAGTGACATCACCCTTTGTCCCTTATTTTGGAGTGAGGAAGTTGGCAACCCTACGAATACGGGACAAGGGCGGTCCCGTACGGGACAAACTAATTTAGCCCAAAACACGGGGTGTCCCGGCTAATACGGGACAGTTGGCAACCCTAGCGGCTCTCTCCTCCATTCCTTATTATACTGGCAACATCGTTGATCCGCTACTCCGGCCTTTCTCCATTGCTGCCGGTCACTCTGCAATCCTCCCCAGTCTGCTCACGATGTTTAGTTTATCCCGTGGTCGGGGGTCGAACCCGGGTCTCCGGCGCTGCAAGTGCTGTAAGGCAGCAACTCTGCCGCTGCTCCACCGTGGGGCATTGGATTACACAGGGACTAATGTGTTGTCTGTGTTTATGTCCAGATATCGTTGAATGCAGCATCGGTAATCCTTGTGGCAACGGGACCTGCATCAATGTTATTGGGGCGTTCGAGTGCGAATGTGACGATGGATTTGAACCAGGACCCATGGCAACTTGTGAAGGTGAGCCAACCCTTGCAATGATTTCATTTTACACCCGGGACAGAATAACACCCACAGCGTTTGCTTTAGAGTGAGCAAATATAACGATCAATTTTGCAAATGGTGCTGTTGACGGCTGGATTCTTCAACAGGGAATTTCCCCGTTCCCTTTCCTGACGTCTGTAGTTAGAAGGATGAGAGGAGATCTTATCGAAACGCATAAGATCATTAAGGGGTTGGACACGTTAGAGGCAGGAAACATGTTCCCAATGTTGGGGGAGTCCAGAACAAGGGGCCACAGTTTAAGAATAAGGGGTAGGCCATTTAGAACGGAGATGAGGAAAAACTTTTTCAGTCAGAGAGTTGTGAATCTGTGGAATTCTCTGCCTCAGAAGGCAGTGGAGGCCAATTCTCTGAATGCATTCAAGAGAGAGCTAGATAGAGCTCTTAAGGATAGCGGAGTCAGGGGGTATGGGGAGAAGGCAGGAACGGGGTACTGATTGAGAATGATCAGCCATGATCACATTGAATGGCGGTGCTGGCTCGAAGGGCCGAATGGCCTCCTCCTGCGTCTATTGTCTATTAGTGGGAATCCGCATAATACAACCAGCAGAAGAACTGACATCGGAAGCTTTAGACAGACACAAAATGCTGGGGTAACTCAGCGGGACAGGCAGCGTTTCTGGAGAGAGGGAATGGGTGACGTTTCCGTATCGAGACCCTTCTTCAGACTGAGAGTCAGGGGAGAGGGAGATACAGAGATAAGGAAGTGTAAGGTGTGAAAATTAGACAATGGGGGGGTGGGGAGCTAACAACAAAGCAAACAGAGATAAAATGTAAACAAGGACAGTCAGACTAGTCGGAGAGCTGGGAAGGTGGGAGGGATGGAGAGAGAGGGAAAGCAAGGGTTACTTGAAGTTGGCGGTCTCGACCTGAAACGTCACCCTTTCCTTCTCTCCAGAGATGCTGCCTGTCCCGCTGAGTTACTCCAGCATTTTGTGCCAACCTTCGGTTTAAACCGGCGCCTGCAGTTCCTTCCTGCACATTGGAAGCTTTAAGGCCGTTGTCTAACGGCGGTGTTTTTGTTTGTGTTTTTAGACATTAACGAGTGCTCCCTGAATCCACTGCTGTGTGCATTCCGTTGCATCAACAACTATGGCTCCTATGAGTGTACCTGTCCAGGAGGCTACACCCTGAGAGAAGACCACAAGATGTGCAGAGGTAATGAATGAATGAATGAATGAATGGCAGTGTATACACTCAGCCCCCAGTACAGACCAGTAGAACACTTTGCATGCTTCCCATGGTCTGCCATTATAATTTGATAGGAGACATATATTTTTTAGTGTAGTTTCGTTCACAGATATAGCACAGAAACAGGCCCTTCGGCCCACTGAGTCCACACCAACCTAGTTTAGTTTAGTTTAGAGATACAGCACAGAAACAGGCCCTTCGGCCCACTGAGTCCACACCAACCTAGTTTAGTTTAGTTTAGAGATACAGCACAGAAACAGGCCCTTCGGCCCACTGAGTCCACACCAACCTAGTTTAGTTTAGTTTAGAGATACAGCACAGAAACAGGCCCTTTGGCCCAGAGTCCACACCAACCTAATTTAGTTTAGTTTAGTCTGAAGAAGAGTCTCGACCCGAAACGTCACCCATTCCCTCTCTCCAGAGATGCTGCCTGACCTGCTGAGTTACTCCAGCATTTTGTGAAATAAATACCTTAGTTTAGTTTAGAGATACAGCACAGAAACAGGCCCTTCGGCCCACCAAACCGACCAGCGATCCCCGCACACTAACCCTGCCCTACACACACTAGGGACAATTCACACGTACACCAAGCCAATTAGCCTGCAAACCTGTACGCCTTTGGAGTGTGGGAGGAGACCAAAGATCTCCGAGAAAACCCACGGGGTCACGAGGAGAACGTACAAACTCCGTACAGACAGCGCCCGTGGTCAGGATCGAACCCGGGTCTCTGGCGCTGCAAACGCTGTCGGGCAGCAACTCTACCGCTGCGCCACCGTGCCGCACTAAATCTTATGTTAAAAGAAAATAGTATTTGTTAGAGGGTCCAGCAGCAAATTCATTCTTAAAACCTGCATTTAAACTTGGAGGGTGTTTCAATAGATTGGGAAAACCTTGTGTACATTAACAGCAGCTGGTCAAATTGCCATAGTCCAGCTGCTGCATGACTATTAACCAGGAAAATAGACAGAAACATCCAAGCCAGATGTGTTGTCAGTCAGTAAAGAGGGGGAGAAGGGTCTCAACCCGAAATGTCACCCATTCCCTCTCTCCCGAGATGCTGCCTGACCCGCTGAGTTACTCCAGCATTTTGTGTCTACCCATAGTTTATACAGTATCCTGAAAAAGCTGCAAAAGACATTCTAAAGCATATCACAGGAACACCAGCAAATAACGTGAAGATAGACACAAATGCTGGGTTAAATCAGCAGGTCAGGCAGCTTCTCTGGAGAACCTGGATAGGTGACGTTTCAGGTCCGGACCTTTCCGAACGATCCGAAACGTCACCGATCCTTGTTCTCCAGAGATGCTGGCTGACCCGCTGAGTTACTCCAGCATATTGCGCCTCTCTTTGGTATAAACCAGCATCTGCAGTTCCCTTTTATCACTTTTTTATATCAAACTAGACAGGCGTGGACCTGTAGGGTGCAAGCCTCTCCTGCAGGCCCGGCAACCCCCGTAGGGTGCAGGCCTCTCCTGCGGGCCCGGCCCGGCAACCCCCATTGGGTGCAGGCCTCTCCTGCGGGCCCGGCCCGGCAACCCCCGTAGGGTGCAGGCCTCTCCTGCGGGCCCGGCCCGGCAACCTCCGTTGGGTGCAAGCCTATCCTGCGGGCCCGGAAACCCCCGTTGGGTGCAGGCCTCTCCTGCGGGCCTCTCCTGCGGGCCCGGCCCAGCAACCCCCGTTGGGTGCAAGCCTATCCTGCGGGCCCGGCAACCCCCGTTGGATCCAAACCTCTTCTGCGGGCCGGCCCAGCAACCCTCCCCCAACTGACGATTCCTGGACCCATTGCCGGCGGGGAAGTGCCCCCCGGGGCTGTGAGCGGGCGAGAGGGGACAGTGAAGGGGAGAGGGGGGCCACTCACCTCGCCCCCATGCCAGAGCGAGCTGTGGGCCCGAAACCTCTCCTGCAGCGGCGGCGACGGCCATCTTGTTTGACCCTCTGCCGCAGCGCTGCCCCATGGGAGGAAGGTCAGGCGCGGGGAAAGCCGGGACGGGCGCCGGTCCTCCCGGCGGGGGGGGGGGGGGGGAGGCGCATTTATTAAAGTTTATTAAGTCCATTGTTTTTTAAAAGTAACAAAACTTGATTTATTGAGACCGCAGGGTAATGTTGAGTAAGGTGGGCCTAAAATTACCTAAAATACCGTTTTGGCTGTATTTTGAAAACAAATATAAGCACAAATATACAAGATGAGAGATATGGTAATATATAGATAAAGTAAAACGGAGAGGCGGAATGAAAGGGAAAGTGAATTTGGGCCTGTTAGCGTGTGATGGATTGGGACTTTACCCTTCACACTCTGGAGTGTATGAATAAGAAATTAACTGCAGATGCCGGTACAAATCGAAGGTATTTATTCACAAAATGCTGGAGTAACTCAGCAGGTCAGGCAGCATCTCAGGAGAGAAGGAATGGGTGACGTTTCGGGTCGAGACCCTTCTTCAGACTGATGTCAGGGGGGCGGGACAAAGGGAGGATATAGGTGGAGACAGGAAGATAGAGGGAGATCTGGGAAGGGGGAGGGGAAGAGAGTGACAGAGGAAATATCTAAAGTTGGAGAAGTCAATGTTCATACCGCTGGGCTGTAAGCTGCCCAAGCGAAATATGAGGTGCTGTTCCTCCAATTTCCGGTGGGCCTCACTATGGCACTGGAGGAGGCCCATGACAGAAAGGTCAGACTGGAAATGGGAGGGGGAGTTGAAGTGCTCAGCCACCGGGAGATTAGTTTGGCCAATGCGGACCGAGCGCAGGTGTTGAGCGAGGCGATCGCCGAGCCTGCGCTTGGTTTCGCCGATGTAAATAAGTTGACATCTGGAGCAGTGGATGCTGGAGTGTATGAATGTTTTTTCTTATTCTGAAGTTCCTCAAAGATTTGCCTGTATGTATATAAATACCAGAAACAAATGCCATGCGGCGTCAATTATAGTCAGCGGGGAGAGAAACAGATGGCAGAGGGGCTGGTGTACGTTTTGCTGACTCGTGTTTATCCCTGATTACAGATATGGATGAGTGTTTGGAGGGATTACATGACTGTGAGTCCCAAGGAATGTTGTGCAAGAATCTAATTGGAACCTTCATGTGTATCTGCCAACCGGGGATGATGCGGAGACCAGACGGAGAGGGCTGTATGGGTACGTCCGCTCCTATATAACATCATAAGCAACATATTTGGCCCATCAACTCTACTCCGCCATTCCATCATGGCTGACCTATCTCTCCCCCTCCTAACCCCATTCTCCTGCCTTCTCCCCATAACCTCTGACACCCGCACTAATCAAGAATCTATCTATCTCTGCCTTAAATATATCCACTGACTTGGCCTCCACAGCCTTCCGTGGCAAAGAATCCTGCAGATTCACCACCCTCTGACTAAAGAAATTCCTCCTCAGCTCCTTCCGAAAAGAAAGTCCTTTAATTCTGAGGCTGTGACCTCTAGTCCTAGACTCTCCCTCTAGTGGAAACATCCTCTCCACATCCACCCTACCCAACCCTTTCACTATTCTGTACGTTTCAATGAGGTCCCCCCTCGTTCTTCTAAACTGTTTGAAAGACCGATCGTTTCCATTTATTTGAATTAAATTCATCATGGAGCAAATTCGCAGCCTGGCTAAATGTCAAAAAGCATCACTGTTTAAAAAACATGGCCCTCGGCTTTGCGTTATTCCAGCACTCCTGTGCTGAGGGATGAGGGAAGTGTTGATTAGAAGTCCATGGTATTTATTTTTGACATTTTAGTCAAGATTGTGTTGGATCTTTTCCAGATGAAAATGAATGCCGTACAAAGCCGGGGATATGTAAGAACGGCCGGTGCATTAACACAGTGGGCAGCTATCGGTGTGACTGCAATGAAGGGTTTTTGGAAAATCCATCAGCGACAGAGTGTCTCGGTGAGTGGAAAACGCCAGTGTCCGTGAAATACTCCGCCATTCAGGGTGATATCAGAAGGCTTTGAATTATTTTAAGAGTATAAGAAAATAACTGCAGATGCTGGTACAAATCAAAGGTATTTATTCACAAAATGCTGGAGTAACTCAGCAGGTCAGGCAGCATCTCGGGAGAGAAGGAATGGGTCACTCATTCCTTCTCTCCCGAGATGCTTCCTGACCTGCTGAGTTACTCCAGCATTTTTTGAATTATTTCAGTTTGGTTTAGCTCAGAGATGCAGTGTGTAAACGGGCCCTTCGGCCCACCGAGTCCATGCCGACCTGTACGCTAGTTCTATCCTACACTCTGGGGACAATTTACCGAAGCCAATTAACCTACAAGGTCGCACGCACGCCTTTGGAGTGTGAGAGGAAACCGGAGCACCCGGAGAAAACCCACGCAGGTCACAGGGAGAACGTACAAACTCCATACAGACAGGCACCCGAGGTCAGGGTCGAACCGGGGTCTCTGGTGCTGTGAGGCAGCAGCTCTACCGCTGCGCCACCGTGCCGCCACCATTATAGTGGAGCACCGATAGTAATCAGAAAAAATAGCGAATACCATCACATGAATTATTCCAGGTTAGGCCCTCTGCCTGACAGTGAGCAGTGATTCCACAACCAGTCTCCGGAGAATCTCAATGTAATCTGGATCATTCTGCTGGTTAATGCGGCCTGAACTCAACGGCCTAATGGCGAGGCTGTCCAAATACTTCCACAGTGTGCAGGAGTTCACCCCCCAGATCTTAATCCTCTGTCAACTCGGAGAGAGGGCCTTGATTCTCCACATCACAGGCTCTCAATTTATCAGTTTAGTTTAGTTTAGAGATACAGCGCAGAAACAAGTCCTTGCGGCTCACCGAGTCCGCGCTAACCAGCCATTCACACACATTAACACCGCCTTACACACACCAGGGACAATTTTACATTTTATAGCAAGCCAATTAGCCCACAAACCTGTACGTCTTTGGAATGTGGAAGGAAACCGAAGATCTTGTAGAAAACCCACGCAGAACGTACAAACTCCGTACAGACAGCACCTGTAGTCAGGATCGAACCCGGGTCTCTGGTGCTGTGAGGCAATAGATCTACCAGCGTGCCGGCCTTATGTCTTACTCTGCGGGTATGCTGCGGCCTAGGTGTTTCCTAGTCCCACATTAATGGCTTAATCTCTCATCAGGCAGTACACACACCTCCTCTCGACAACTCTGTGGCAAACAGTCTATGCAGTTGCTGCATAAGGCAGTTCCAAAACGAGCACTCTGTATAAGGTTTCCAACAGTCCCGTATTAGCCGGGACACCCCGTATTTTGGGCTAAATTGGTTTGTCCCGTACGGGACCGCCCTTGTCCAGTATTAGGCCCGGGGGGCGCTGTAGGCCCGGACGCTGTAGGACCAGACACTGTAGGCCCGGACGCTGTAGGCCCTGACGCTGTAGGCCCAGACACTGTAGGCCCAGACACTGTAGGTCCTGATGCTGTAGGCCCAGACACTGTAGGCCCAGACACTGTAGGCCCTGATGCTGTAGGCCCTGACGCTGTAGGCCCAGACACTGTAGGCCCGGACGCTGTAGGCCCTGATGCTGTAGGCCCTGACACTGTAGGCCCTGATGCTGTAGGCCCTGATGCTGTAGGCCCTGATGCTGTAGGCCCAGACACTGTAGGCCCAGACACTGTAGGCCCTGATGCTGTAGGCCCTGATGCTGTAGGCCCTGATGCTGTAGGCCCAGACACTGTAGGCCCAGACACTGTAGGCCCTGATGCTGTAGGCCCTGACGCTGTAGGCCCAGACACTGTAGGCCCGGACGCTGTAGGCCCTGATGCTGTAGGCCCAGACAGTTTAGGTCCTAACACTCCAGGTTTCCGATATTTTAGCTCCAGACAGTCTGGAGGCCCGGGCGCCGCCTAACGGAGGTTGCATAGCAACCCGCCTCCCGGCCTGGGCGGCCGCCATTGGTGGAGCGGGAGCACGTGGCCGCTGGCTGGGTGAGGTCACGTGGAGCACGGGGCGGTGACGCCACCTTGTCCCGTATTTGGGAGTGAGATAGTTGGAAACCCTAACTCTGTATAACCCAGTCTCACCCAGTATAATTTAGTGAAATACCTCAGTTCCCACTATCACCCCAAGCTGGCCAGAGAGCTTCTCTCGATATAACTCAGTCCCACACTAAACAATGCACTTATATCCTATTCACAGCAACCTCGATGTGTTTCATAAATGATTATGAATTGAAAGCTGGTGAAAGGAAGAAAGTCTTTTATCTAAGGTATCACAAAATGCTGGAGTAACTCAGCAGGTCAGGCAGCATCTAGGAGAGAAGGAATGGGTGACGTTTCGGGTCGAGACCCTTCTTCAGACTGAAGAAACGTCACCCATTCCTTCTCTCCTGGATGCTGCCTGACCTGCTGAGTTACTCCAGCATTTTGTGACACCTTCCATTTGTACCAGCATCTGCAGTTATTTTCCTACACTAAGTCTTTTATCTAAGTGCCTTTCCTAAGATTAGGAGATACCGAAGCAATTTGCAGCTAACAAAGGAAATAAATGGATGTTTTATTTTTCACACGTTTTTCTTATTTAGTTTTACACTGGAACTGGCTTCTCCAGTTCTGCTGTGTGCGTGGCCTCTCTAACTCCACCTCTATCCTCTTGTCATCCCCAGACAACCGCCAGGGATTCTGCTTCGTCGAGGTGCTGCAGACCATGTGCCAGATGTCATCCACCAACCGCAACCTGGTCAGCAAGTCTGAGTGCTGCTGCAACATGGGCAGGGGTTGGGGCAACCAGTGTGAGCTCTGTCCGTTGCCAGGAACAACCCAATATCGGAAAATGTGCCCGCACGGGCCTGGCTACGCCACGGATGGGAGAGGTACGGCAAAAATGTACACTCGCGTGCTTTTAAACCGAGCCCCCAGGGGATATCGTCCAGCTTAGTTTATTGTCACGTGTACCGAGGTACAGCTTTGGTTGCGTGCTAACCACTCAGCGCAAAGACAACACATGATTGCGACCGAATATACATTTACAGTGTAAAGATACATGATAAAGGAATATTGTTTAGTGGAATTCTCTGCCACAGAAGGCAATAGAGGCCAATTCACTGGATGAATTCAAAAGAGAGTCAGATAGAGCTCTAGGGGCTAGCGGAATCAAGGGATATGGGGAAAAGGCAGGCACGGGTTACTGATTGTGGATGATCAGCCATGATCACAATAAATGGCGGTGCTGGCTCGAAGGGCCAAATGGCCTCCTCCTGCACCTATTTTCTGTATTTCTATAAGGGAATGGCATTTAAATAAGAGAGAGAGTTAGATTTAGCTCTTACGCCTGACAGAATCAAGGGATATGGGGAGAAAGCAGGAACGGGTTATGGATTTTGAATGATCAGCCACGATCATATTGAATGGCGGTACTGACACGAAGGGCCGAATGGCCTACACCTGCATCTATTTTCTATGTTTCTAAGTAAAGCTGGTCCACTTGGAAGTGTGAAAGCTAATGGCAGAGTTTCCAATATAGTGAGACAGACAGGGGTAGACATTTAGCGACACAACCAATTGCAATTGCTGAAATTTAGTTTAGTTGAGAGAGACAGAGTGGAAACTGGTCCACTGAGTCCACGCCGACCAATGATCGCCTGTACACTGGTTCTACCCTACACCCACCAGGGACAATAATCAGAAGCCAATTAACCTCCAAACCCGCACGTCTTTGGAATGTGGGGGGAAAGCCACAGGGGTTCATGTATCGGGGGTTATGGGGAGAAGGCAGGAGAATGGGGTTAGGAGGGAGAGATAGATCAGCCACGATTGAATGGTGGAGTCGACTCGACGTCCGAATGGCCTAATTCTGCTCCTGTCACTTATGACCTACACCGAAGCACCCGGAGAAAATCCACGCGGTCACAGAGAGAACGTGCAAACTCCACAAGGAAAGCACCCGTAGTCAGGATGGAACCTGGGTCTCTGGCGTTGCAAGGCAGCAACTCTACCACTGCGACCCTGTGCTGCACCAAATCTGAAGTAAAAAATGAAGGAACTCAAAACATGTCGGAAGGAACTGCAGATGCTAGTCTAAACCGAAGACAGACACAAAGCGCTGGAGTAACTCAGCGGGACAGGCAGCATCTCTGGAGAGAAGGAATGGGTGACGTTTCGGGTCGAGACCCTTCTTCAGACTCAATGTACTACATGAATGTAGTACGATATAGTTCTTCAGCAACAGTGACCATGAAACTACATATTGTCATAAAAGCTCATCTGATTAAGTTTTTCTTGAGAAGGGTCTCAACCCGAAACGTCACCTATTCCTTCTCTCCAGAGATGCTGCCTGTCCCGCTGAGTTATTCCAGCTTTTTGTATCTATCTCAACAGCCAAAAGTCTGTAGCTTCCTTTTGCTCCGGTATTTTATTTCATTCTTCACATGTTTAAATTACAATGTTTAATTGTTAATTGTCTACTGTATGTCGTGTTGTTACTTGCGAACAAAGCACCAAGGCAAATCTCTTGCATGACTCCATATTTGGCTAATAAAATGTATTCAATTATTCAAAATTTATTCAATTACTATTCAATCTTCTGCTGAAAAGAACTCAGCGGGTCGATCAGCATCTGTAGAGAGATCGGAATTGTCAACAGTTCAGGATAAAACTCTGCATTAGGACAGATAGAAATGAATTCTCGCTTGGGAGTACCTGCGATTGAGATAACACCATTCGTTTACTTAAATAGAACTGTATTTCAGAAGTAGAAATGTACTCTGTGAATGTGGTACACTATAGTTCATCAGTAATAGTGACCATGAAACCACATGTTATCACAAAAGCTGATCTGATTAACCATTTCTTTTGGCAAAGAAATCTCCCCTCTGAAAATGGTCTTAAAATGCTCCTCAGTCCAATTGCAATAAGAATTGCGAAATAAATGATGGTCTTAGAACATAGAAACATAGAAAATAGGTGCAGGAGGAGGCCCTTCGAGCCAGCACCGCCATTCATTGTGATCATGGCTGATCATCCACAATCAGTAACCCGTGCCTGCCTTCTCCCCATATCCCTTGATTCCACTAGCCCCTAGAGCTCTATCTAACTCTCTTTTAAATTCATCCAGTGAATCGGCCTCCACTGCCCTCTGTGGCAGAGAATTCCACAAATTCACAGGTTGGGTCTTTATTCTTTGGAGCGTAGAAGGTTGAGGGGGGACTTGATAGAGGTTTTTTAAATTTTAAGAGGGACGGACAGAGTTGACGTGGGTAGGCTTTTCCCCTTGAGAGTGGGGAAGATTCCAACAAGGGGACATAACTTCAGAATTGAGGGACAAAAGTTTAGGGGTAACATGAGGGGTAACTTCTTTACTCAGAGGGTGGTGGCTGTATGGAATGGGCTTCCGGTGGAAGTGGTGGGGGCAGGCTCGATTTTATTATTTAAGAGTAAATTGGATAGGTGTATGGATGAGAGGGGATTGGAGGGTTATGGTCTGGGAGCAGGTAGATGAGACTAGGTCAGGGAGAGTGGTCGGCGTGGACTGGTAGGGCCGAACGGGCCTGTTTCTGTGCTGTAGTTGTTATATGGTTATATGTTATATGGTTCACAACTCTCTGGGTGAAAAAGCTTTTTCTAACCTCAGTTTTAAAAGGCCTCCCCTTTATTCTTAGACTGTGTGGCCCCTGGTTCTGGAACTGTGGCCCCTGGTTCTGGTACTGTGGCCCAAAGATACTAGAGGAGCAAGATAGACCACTCGACCCTAAAAGCCGTAGTGTGCCAAGGCGCCATTTTAGTCGGCAGAAACTCGCGGAAACATTTACAAAGAAAAATAACAAAAATCTGTGAATTGATAGATGAGATATATTCTGCATTTTAATGGTATCATCACACGTACTGTTCCCCCAAAACACTGATTACACTGCGAGAGGCATAGCGAACGGCGGGTTTTGCCTACTAAAATGGTGGACGTTCCGCTCCTTTGCGTACTACACTTCAGTATAGGCGATTTCAATGGCGTGGTCCATCATGTTCCACTAGTATCTTTGCTGTGGCCCCTGGTTCTGGTACTGTGGCCCCTGGTTCTGGTACTGTGGCCCCTGGTTCTGGTACTGTGGCCCCTGGTTCTGGTAGTGTGGCCACTGGCTCTGGAGTCTTGCCACTGATGCTGTCATCCTGTGACTACATAACAAAACGATGTGATGTATTTTACAGATATCGATGAATGTAGAGTGATGCCGAACCTGTGCAAAAATGGACAGTGCATAAATACTATGGGCTCCTTCCGCTGTTTCTGCACAATTGGATACACCACTGATTTGACAGCGACCGCCTGCATTGGTAAGAATATGTTGAATCACCCTCTCCTGGAACTGCACGTGGCACCCTGTAACTTTACAGGCTTGTCCTCACTCTGGATATCTGAATATTATTCAGTCAGGAGAAAGGTACAATTTTCACTTGTATCAGCGTTTTATCAGCGTTTGACGGCACTGGGCCTGTACTCGCTGGAGTTTAGCAGAATGAGGGGGGGGGGACAATAGATAATAAACAATAGGTGCAGGAGGAGGCCATTCGGCCCTTCGAGCCAGCACCGCCATTCAATGTGATCACGGCTGATCATTCTCAATCAGTACCCCGTTCCTGCCTTCTCCCTGTACCCCCTGACTCCGCTATCCTTAAGAGCTCTATCTAGCTCTCTCTTGAAAGCATTCAGAGAATCTTTCTGAGGCAGAGAATTCCACAGATTCACAACTCTGACTGAAAAGGTTTTTCCTCATCTCCGTTCTAAATGGCCTACCCCTTATTCTTAAACTGTGGCCCCTGGTTCTGGACTCCCCCAACATTGGGAACATGTTTCCTGCCTTTGGCGGCCGCCATTGGTGGAGCGGGAGCACGTGGCCGCTGGCTGGGCGAGGTCACGTGGGGGCGCGGGGCGGTGACATCGCCCTTTGTCCCTTATTTGGGAGTGAGGAAGTTGGCAACCTTACTAATATGGGACAAGGGCGGTCACGTACGGGACAGGCTAATTTAGCCCAAAATACGGGATGTCCCGGCTAACACAGGACAGTTGGGGGTTGCATCTTGTCATTGCAGCTGAGTAAAAATTGCTGCAGAAAATTGTGGCATCTTTAGATGAGGAAACACTACAAGCATAAATATATAACAAAATGCTAGTATGTGGTATTAATGACATTTGGTGAAACACAGATTTAGAGGGATGAGCAGGAGGGGGGGGGGGTGGGGGGTTATTTTTCCATGTGAGCAGTCAGAAGCACAGAGAGGTTTTAAAACAGCAATGTTCACAAAATCAGCAGATATTGAAATGGCTGATCATGACTGAAAATAGACACAAAATGCTGGAGTAACTCAGCAGGACAGGCAGCATCTCTGGGTAGAAAGATTGGGCAACGTCTCGGGTCGAGACCCTTCTTCGGACTGAGAGCCGGGGGAGGGGGAGACACAGATAACACCCAGTGTGGCTCGTCAACTTCGCGCCTTTTCTGTTGTCATCACCACACAGATCTTGATGAATGTGTTCAGTCACCCAAGCCGTGCAACTTCATCTGCAAGAACTCGGAAGGAAGCTACCAGTGCTCCTGTCCAAGAGGCTACATCCTGCAAGAAGATGGCAAGACATGTCGAGGTGAGGGATCGAGTTACTGCACCCTCTTTGGTTGTACTTCACAGTCAATAGATACAGGTTCAAGACCCTTCCAGACCCTTGAATCCAGGCCGACAGTCCAGCACTACCGAGGGAGAACTGCACTGAGAGAGCTGTCATTTAGTTGAGCAGATAAACCAAGGTTCTGACTGATCTTTGATAGACACATAGAAACATAGAAAACAGGTACAGGAGGAGACAATTTGGCCCTTCGAGCCAGCACCGCCATTCCCTGTGAGCATGGCTGATCATCCACAATCAGTACCCCGTGCCTGCCTTCTCCCCATATCCCTTGACTCTGCTATCTTTAAGAGCGCTGTCTCACTCCCTCTTGAAACCATCCAGAGAATCGGCCTCCACTGCCCTCTACGGCAGAAAATTCCACAAATTCACAACTCTGTGGGTGAAAAAGTTTTTCCTCACCTCCGTTCTAAATGGCCTACCCCTTATTGTTAAACTGTGGCCCCTGGTTCTGGACTCCCCCAACATTGGGAACATGTTTCCTGCCTCTAACGTGTCCAACCCCTTAATAATCTTATATGTTTCAATAAGATCCCCTCTCATCCTTCTAAATTCCAGTGTATACAAGCCTAGTCGCTCCAGTCTTTCAACATATTGACAGCCCCGCCATCCCGGGGATTAACCTGGTGAACCTATGCTGCACTCTTAGTTCTTGGTTCTTGGTCCTCCAAAATATTCCAAATGGAATTTAAACTGTAGGTGGCAGAGTATGGACTTGAGCAAGAAGGGCTTCTTGGAGAAGCAGAGCTGCCTTAAATGTCGTTGCTTCTGGTTGAGTAACTATAGTAGGGTGAAGACTATTCCATGCTTTAGTTGTGCGATGGAGGAATGAGTTGCTGTGCACATCTGTCTTGGTAGCTGGTATCTCAAATTGAATCGAATGCCCTGGTCTTCTCCTGATAAGTTTGGTTTTGGTGTAGATTTGGTCATCTATGTCCAGCTGACCATTTAACATTTTGTAAAAACAGGTCAAATAGCAAGAATCCCCTTTCCCACTGTGCACGTCTCTCATTTCCCCAAAGCTGGTCTCTCGTTAACGTCTCTTGGAACTTATTCCCAAATGTACTCCCGACGTTCTCTCCTCAGATCTGGATGAGTGCTCCACCAAGCAGCACAACTGCCAGTTCCTGTGCACGAACACCATCGGCTCCTTCGCGTGCAAGTGCCCGCCCGGTTTCACACAGCACCACACCTCGTGCATCGGTGAGTGAACCTCCCGCCGTTTCCACGGTCGGGCCACGTTCCCCCCTGCGTTCACCACGCTGCCCCGCCCGGGTTCATCCATATCTGAGCCAGCTGGGACACCCTCGATGGATGGATCGGGTCCGAGTTACGTCAACCTGGTGCCAATCAGCAAGTGAGGAATCCAAAAGCGGAACACAGATTATCCTCACAAGTAGCGTGAAACTCCATTTGGTAGACGGGCCGCTTGCCCAGCCGCCAGGGAGGCTTGTGTGGACGAATAGGAAAAAAACTGCAGATGCTGGTTAAAATGCTGGAGTAACTGGAGTAACTCGGCGGGTCAGGCAGCATCTCGGGAGAGAAGGAATGGGTGACGTTTCGGGTCGAGGCCCTTCTTCAGTCTGATGTCAGGGGAGGGGGCGGGACAAGTCCCCTGACATCAGCCTGAAGAAAGGTCTCGACCCGAAACGTCACCCATTCCTTCTCTCCTGAGATGCTGCCTGACCCACTGAGTTACTCCAGCATTTTGTGAAATAAATACCTTCGATTTGTACCAGCATCTGCAGTTATTTTCTTACGATAGAACTTCATTTACCCCAGGAGGGGAATTGATCTGCCAACAGTCATAAAACACAAGATACGTGGAACATGAAATGAAAGTGACGAGTGGAAAGGATATTGTGGAGGTGCAAAGATGGGGGGGAGGGGGGAGGGGGAGAGGAGTCAGTCCACCCCACGACAGAAGGGGGAGGAGTTGTACAGTCTGATAGCCACAGGGAAGAAGGATCTCCCGTGGCATTCTGTGAAACCAGTCTGTTAATAGACAATAGACAATAGGTGCGGGAAGAGGCCATTCGGCCCTTCAAGCCAGCACCGCCATTCAATGTGATCATGGCTGATCATTCTCAATCAGTACCCCGTTCCTGCCTTCTCCCCATACCCCCTGACTCCGCTATCCTTAAGAGCTCTATCTAGCTCTCTCTTGAATGCATTCAGAGAATTGGCCTCCACTGTCTTCTGAGGCAGAGAATTCCACAGATTCACAACTCTCTGACTGAAAAAGTTTTTCCTCATCTCAGTTCTAAATGGCCTACCCCTTATTCTTAAACTGTGGCCCCTGGTTCTGGACTCCCCCAACATTGGGAACATGTTTCCTGCCTCTAACGTGTCCAACCCCTTAATAATCTTATACGTTTGCTGAAGGTGCTCCTCAGGTTGACCAGTGTGTCATGGAGGGGTTGAGCTGTATTGTCCAGGATGCTCCGCAGTTTGAGGAGCATCCTCCCCTCCAAGACCACCTCCCGTGAATCCAACTCTGCCCCCAGGATTGGGCCAGCCTTCCTGACGAGCTTGTTAATCCAATGTCCAATTTACATGTCGTGCTGCATGTGATGCAGGTTTAAGCAGTGGTTTAAACCAAGCAGATCACCCACTGTCTAGGATTTAGAGTTAGATTTTAGTTAGCGAGACGTACTGACAATGAACTTTCTTTTCTTCTCAGACAACAACGAGTGCATGAGTCAGTCACCGATCTGCGGATCAAAAGGCTCGTGCCAGAACACACCAGGAAGTTTCAGCTGTGATTGCCAGAAAGGATTCTTATTGGATGAAACTGGTTTCAACTGTGACGGTAGAGACGCATGGAGATTCGGTCTGATTTACTGTTTGGCCTGTATGTTGCTTACAGGGCTAATGCTTCCACGAAGAATCTCGCGAAGGTCCAAGCAAAACGGCTGCCCTGTCACATTTTGCACAGGCCATAATTTGTTACCTGTAGGAAGGAACTGCAGGTGCTGCTTGGAACCGAAGATAGACACACAAAATGCTGGAGTAACTCAGCGGGACGGGCAGCATCTCTGGAGAGAAGGAATGGGTGCCGTTTCGGGTCATGACCCTTCATCAGACATGAGTCTCGGGATTTTCAGCCTCTGATGGTCTTCAGACTGCATTTCTGGAGTCATGACTCGACCCGAACACATCACCCATTCCGTCTATCCAGGGATGCTGCCTGTCCTGATGAGTTACTCCAGCATTTTGTGTCTGCCCCTGAGGTAACTGTCAGCTTGATCAGAATTGCTTCGTTCTGTCTGAAAGCTGGATCTCACAAACCATCTCACTAACCTCAGCGGTCACGGTGGCACGGCGGTAGAGTCGCTGCCTTACAGCGTTTGCAGCGCCGGAGACCCGGGTTCCATCCCGACTACGGGTGCTGCCCGTACGGAGTTTGTACGTTCTCCCCGTGACCTGCATGGGTTTTCTCCGAGACCTTCGGTTTCCTCCCACACTCCAAAGACGTGCAGGTATGTAGGTAAATTTTGGCTTGGTGTATGTGCAAAGTGTCCCTAGTGGGTGTAGGATAGTGTTAATGTGCGGGGATCGCAGGTCGGTGCGGACTTGGTGGGCCGAAGGGCCTTTTTCCGCGCTGTATCTCTAAACTAAACCCAGCTATTTAGTTTAGTTTATTGTTACCCGTACTGAGGTACAGTGAAAAGCTTCTTCTGCTGCATGCCGAAGCCGACTGGTTAGTGCCGGAGACGGGAGAAAGGGGCAGCCCTGAACTCTCCCCCCCCCCCCCCCCCCCCCCACAGTGGCCTTCATGAGCCCCCACTGCTCCCGTGTGTGTGGCTCGATCATCGGGCACTAGAGCCACACTCGATCCCACAACACATGTGACTGCACAACCATGCTATCATCCTCCACCAGGGGCCACCACCATCGTCACGTGTACCGAGGTACAGTGACAAGCTTCTTTGTAGCGTGCCTTCCAGTCAGTGTAAAGACAATACATGATCACAATCAGGACATCCCCAATGTACAGATACAGGGATAAAGGGAATAACGTTTAGTGCAAGGTACAAGTCTGTTTAAAGATAGTCCCCTGTTCTCCAATGGGTTACATGGTAGCTCGGGACCGCTCTCTAGATGGAGGTAGGATGGTTCAGTTGCCTGATAACAGCTGGAATGAAACTGCTCCTGAATGTGGAGGCGTGCGTTTACACCTTCCTCTCTGACCCACAGATGTGGAAAGTGCCCCTGAATGTGGAGGCGTGCTATTAACCTTGCTCTCTGACCCACAGATGTGGATGAATGTGACGGGAACCACCGCTGCCAGCACGGCTGCCAGAACATGCTGGGGGGATACAGATGCAGCTGCCCTCAAGGCTACATGCAACACTACCAGTGGAACCAATGTGTGGGCAAGTACCGCAGCTATTCTGAAATATCCACAAGGGTGGCACGGTGGCGCAGCGGTACAGCTGCGGCCTTGCAGCGCTTGCAGCGCCTGACACCCCGGTTCCATCCCAACTACGGGTGCTGTCAAGTCAAGTCAAGTCAATTTTATTTGTACAGCACATTTAAAAACAACCCACGTTGACCAAAGTGCTGAACATCAGTTCAGGTACTAAGAAACGAACATACAATGGCACACAAACATAACAGCACCTACATAAACAGTTCACAGCGCCTGTCTGTACGGAGTTTGTACGTTTTTCCCCCTGACCTGCGTGGGTTTTCTCCGAGATCTTCGGTTTCCTCCCACACTCCAAAGACGTACTGGTTTGTCGGTAAATTGGCTGGGTGTAAGTGTAAATTGTCCCTAGTGTGTGTCGGGTGGTGTTAATGTGCGGGGATCGCTGGTCGGTGCGGACTCGGTGGGCCGAAGGGCCTGTTTCCGCGCTGTATCTCTACACTAAGCTAAACTAAGCTTGTCATTGGAGCAGGAGGGTGAGCCCTTGATCTGAACATGCCACCAGTATAAATTTGGCAAACTTGCAGAGTGATATCTTTGGCCCAAGGTATCACAAAATGCTGGAGTAACTCAGCGGGTCAGGCAGCATCTCAGGAGAGAAGGAATGGGTGACGTTTCGGGTCGAGGCCCTTCTTCAGACTGATGTCAGGGGAGGGGGCGGAACAAGTATTGATGGGCCAAATGGCCTAATTCTACTCCTATCACTTACGACCTTATGACCTAAGTTGGGCCGAAGGGCCCGTTTCCACACTGATTCCTCTATGATTCAATAATCTCTCTCCGTTGAAAAGGACCTCATTAAAGTCCGGATGACTGGGCTCATCCCATTTGTTGGTTTTAGTTTAGTTTAGAGATACAGCGCGGAAACATAGAAACATAGAAAATAGGTGCAGGAGTAGGCCATTCGGCCCTTCGAGCCTGCACCGCCATTCAATATGATCATGGATGATCATCCAACTCAGTATCCTGTACCTGCCTTCTCTCCATACCCCCTGATCCCTTTAGCCACAAGGGCCACATCTAACTCCCTCTTAAATATAGCCAATGAACTGGCCTCAACTACCTTCTGTGGCAGAGAATTCCACAGATTCACCACTGTGTGAAAAAAAACTTTCTCATCTCGGTCCTAAAAGACTTCCCCCTTATCCTTAAACTGTGACCCCTTGTTCTGGACTTCCCCAACATCAGGAACAATCTTCCTGGATCTATCCTGTCCAACCATTCAGATAATAGTCTGCTTTCCTGTTCTTGCCACCAAAGTGGATAACCTCACATTTATCCACATTATACTGCATCTGCCATGCATTTGCCCACTCACCTAACCTATCCAAGTCACGTTGCAGCCTCCTAGCATCCTCCTCGCAGCTAACACTGCCCCCCAGCTTCGTGTCATCCGCAAACTTGGAGATGTTGCATTCAATTCCCTCGTCCAAATCATTAACATATATTGTAAATAGCTGGGGTCCCAGCACTGAGCCTTGCGGTACCCCACTAGTCACTGCCTGCCATTCTGAAAAGGACCCGTTTATTCCTACTCTTTGCTTCCTGTCTGCCAGCCAGTTCTCTATCCACATCAATACTGAACCCACAATACCGTGTGCTTTAAGTTTGCATACTAATCCCTTATGTGGGACCTTGTCGAAAGCCTTCTGGAAGTCCAGATATAACACATCCACTGGTTCTCCCTTATCCACTCTACTAGTTACATCCTCGAAAAATTCTATAAGATTCGTCAGGCATGATTTACCTTTCATAAATCCATGCTGACTTCGTCCAATGATTTCACCACTTTCCAAATGTGCTGCTATCCCATCTTTAATAACTGACTCTAGCATTTCCCCCACTACCGATGTTAGACTAACTGGTCTGTAATTCCCCGTTTTCTCTCTCCCTCCCTTTTTGAAAATTGGGGTTACATTAGCTACCCTCCAATCCTCAGGAACTACTCCAGAATCTAAAGAGTTTTGAAAAATTATCACTAATGCATCAACTATTTCTAGAGCTACCTCCTTAAGCACTCTGGGATGCAGCCTATCTGGCCCTGGGGATTTATCGGCCTTTAATCCATTCAATTTACCTAGCACCACTTCCCGACTAACCTGGATTTCACTCAGTTCCTCCATCTCATTTGACCCCCGGACCCCTGCTATTTCCGGCAGATTATTTATGTCTTCCTTAGTGAAGACAGAGCCAAAGTAGTTATTCAATTGGTCTGCCATGTCCTTGTTCCCCATGTTCAATTCACCTGTTTCTGACTGCAAGGGACCTACATTTGTTTTAACTAATCGCAGGCCCTTTCGGCCCACCGGTTCCGCGCCGACCAGCGATCCCCGTACGGACGGCGCCCGTAGTCGGGATGGAACCCGGGTCTCCGGCGCTGCAAGCGACGTTAAGCAGCAACTCTACCGCTGCATCACCGTGCCGCCCAAACGGGACCAGACTCCATCCAGCTTGGGACCAGACTCCATCCAGCAGGTGTCAGTGTTGCCTGGAGGGGGGGGGGGGGGGGGGGGAGCAAGGTGCTCGTTTCTGACGGATCTCCTCTTTATTCTCCAGATGAGAATGAGTGCAGTAATCCCACTGCGTGCGGGGCCGCCTCGTGTTACAACACGCTGGGCAGCTACAAATGCCTCTGCCCGTCCGGGTTTGACTTTGACCAGTACGGTAGCGGGTGTCAGGACGTGAACGAGTGCTCAGCCTCGGGGAACCCCTGCTCTTACGGCTGCTCCAACACAGAAGGTGGCTACCTCTGTGGCTGCCCGGGGGGCTACTACAGAGCGGGCCAAGGGTAAGTAACCAGCCCATTGCCTTTGCTGAAACTGGCGCTTGGGGACTTTTTCAGTCAGCGAGTTGTGAATCTGTGGAATTCACTGCCTCAGAAGGCAGTGGAGGCCAATTCTTCGAGCCAGCACCACCATTCAATGTGATCATGGCTGATCATTCTCAATCTGTACCCGTTCCTGCCTTCTCCCCATACCCCCTGACTCCGCTATCCTTAAGAGCTCTATCTAGCTCTCTCTTTACTATTTTCCCTGGGCCCCAATCTGCACCTCTTCCATCCTCATCTCACTCCTTTTGCCTTTCCATCTTGGGCCTTGGTCCAACCATCTGCCTCTCAAAGACACCCATTGCCTTTGATTGCCTATCATCCGCCAGGCTTTGTCCTGCCCCTCCTCTCCTCCAGCTTTCTTCCCCGCACCGCAGTCAGTCTGAGACTCAACAAGACAACTCGCTGCAAGACAACAAAGAAGCTGGTACGACTTGGGTGGGGAGGGATGGAGGGAGAGGGAATGCAGGGGTTACCTAATTGTTCAATAGGTTGGTTTTGTGCTGGTTCATTGTTAGCTGCTTGTTGGGTGAAAACGAGAAGCTGGTGCGACTTGGGCGGGGGAGGGATAGAGACAGAGGGAATGCCGGGGCTACCTGAAGCGAGAGAAATCAATGTTCACACCACTGGGCTGTAAGTTGCCCAAGCAAAATATGAGATGCTGTTTTTAAATACGACGACCGCCTTTCTCGCTCATGATCGAAATGATCAAATTGCCGAGACATTTTTTTTACAAAAATTTAAAAATAGGCTCTTATCTGGGTCTTTGGACACAATCCGAAGTATCCCACTTCTGACACCACTTTCGTCTTCTTGTTCTATGCCTGTATGAAACTTTGCGAGTCTTCAAGGTACAACAGAAGTCTTTATTACAGTAACTCAACGCTGGCAGCAAGGCAACTAAAATGGCTGCACCCACACAATCTGACTGCACACTCCACACACTGTGTACAGCCAAGATAACCATGTTCAAAACATCTCCCTTTGTCCTGTGCAGCGCCACCTGCTGCACGGGAGGAGCAACGGGTCCTCCCACCCCACACAGTCCATCAAACATCACACTGTTCCTCCAATCTGCGTTTAGCCTCACTCTGACAATGGAGGAGACCGAGGACAGGAAGGTCTGTGTGGGAATGGGAAGGGGAATTAAAGTGTTTGGCAACCGGGAGATCGGGCAGTGTTGTGGTGTAACTGGTGTGTTGGGAAATTGCACTGACTGATTTGTGTCTGTGTGCTGCCTGTGCGTTGTCTGCTCAGACACTGTATAACTGGAATGGGATTCGGGAACGGCCAGTACCTGCCTGTGGAGGAGGAGGAGGTGGCGGAGGAGAACCTACTGTCGCCCGAGACCTGTTACGAGTGTAAGATCAACGGCTACCCCAAGAGAGGCCGGCACCGGAGGAGCACAAACGCCACTGGATCCCACCAGGTAACTAGTAGAAAGGAACCGCATGCCGATCGCAAGAATGGTGCTCGTTGTCTAAATATTTCACAGTGTCATACTCCAGACACTCCAGATACAATGGCTGTCTTGAATTGCCAGCTTCAGGTGTACATATGAAGAAAGACTGGATAGACTGGGCTTGTACTCGCTGGAATTTAGAAGACTGAGGGGGGATCTTATTGAAACATATAACATTCTTAAGGGGTTGGAGAGGCTAGATGCGGGAAGATTGTTCCCGATGTTGGGGGAGTCCAGAACCAGGGGTCACAGCTTAAGGATAAGGGGGAAGTCTTTTAGGACCGAGATGAGAAAACATTTCTTCACACAGAGAGTGGTGAGTCTGTGGAATTCTCTGCCGCAGAAGGTAGTTGAGGCCAGTTCATTGGCTATATTTAAGAGGGAGTTAGATGTGGCCCTTATGGCTAAAGGGATCAGGGGGTATGGAGAGAAGGCAGGTACAGGTTACTGAGCTGGATGATCAGCCATGATCATATTGAATGGCGGTGCAGGCTCGAAGGGCCGAATGGCCTACTCCTGCACCTATTTTCTATGTTTACATGCACTGTCTCATCACAAGACAGTGGGAACAAATGTGTAGGAAGGAACTGCAGATGCTGGTTTAAACTGAAGATAGACACAAAATGCTGGAGTAACTCAACGGCGCAGGCATCATCTCTGGAGAGAAGGAGTGGGTGACATTTCGGGTCGAGACCCCTCTTCAGTCTGAAGACCCGAAACGCCACCCATCCCTTCTCTCCAGAGACGCTGCCTGTCCCGCTGAGTTACTCCAGCATTTTATGTCGATCTTCAAAACAAATAGGAATTGGTTTATTGTTGTCCTGTGTTCCAAGATACTGTGAAAAACTTTGAGGTAACGTATCGAGTGAGTGGTAAACGGGGGTGTAAGGGAATGTAGTTAGTGGTTTTGCAGGATATAAGATGTTAAATTATTACTAGATATAGCTCTTGGGGCTAACGGAATCAAGGGAGAAAGCAGGAACGGGGTACTGATTTTGGATGATCAGCCATGATCATATTGAATGGCGCGTATCACAAAATGCTGGAGTAACTCAGCAGGTCAGGCAGCATCTAGGAGAGAAGGAATGGGTGACGTTTCGGGTCGAGACCCTTCTCCAGTCTGAAGAAGGGTCTCGACCCTTCTCTCCTAGATGCTGCCTGACCTGCTGAGTTACTCCAGCATTTTGTGATACCTTCGATTTGTACCAGCATCTGCAGTTATTTTCCTACACATATTGAATGGCGCTGCTGGTTCGAAGGGCCGAATGGCCTAGTCCTGCACCTGTTTTCTATGTTTCTAAAATGAGAGTTTATTTTTGGCCTGGGGTGGTCGTACTCACCTCATCATCTCTCTGGATTTGTCAAAAGGTTATTCCCCCCCGGAAGTAATTTAATTGTTTGTTTTTTTTAAACAACAGGATCACAAAATGAGCCTGGCAAGCTTGGACATCGAGGTGCCGATCCCGCTGAATGTGAACATGTCCAACGTTGGAACCCATGACCACATCATGGAATTCCTGCCTGCCATCGAGCCGCTGGAAAACCACGTGCGCTACGTCATCTCCGGTGGGGACGGGGCCAGCTGCTTCCGGATACACCAGAAGAACGGGCTGAGCTACCTCCACCTGAGCCGCAGAAAGGCCGCGCGAGGAAAGTACACGCTGGAGATTTCCAGTATGCCCCTGTACAGGAAGAAAGAACTCCTGAAACTCGAGGACGAGAATGACGTTGACTACCTTGCGGGGGATGTCGGTGAGGCCCTCCGAATGAAGCTTCAAATCCGTCTTCTCTGATGTTCTCACTCTTTGTCTCTCTCTCTCGGTGGGGGTGAAAAGCCCATTTTAAATAGCACCTCAGCACCAATCTGCCAGCGTGACACTTGATGATGGGAACACGGGCTGCGTCAGCCCAACAAGGTCTCCACACAATACCCCTCTCCGTACGGCCAACGTACCAGGCCTGAACAACATCCGCACTGTCACAATCTCACACACGCAACAGCTTATCAGACACCACTTGAGTCGGGCTCGATAATATTTAAGATTAGGGGTTTGGAGTATCCCAGAGCACAGCCAGGTTCTCTTTGTGAAGTTTAGTGAAGTAAATTAAAGAGCATTGAATGGTGGACTCAACATTGTTGAAGTAAAATAAACACGCCTGATTGGGTTGGTGGGATCAACTAAGTCTGCTGGGTCAGAGTTGGGAATTTTCTTTTAAATTTAGAGATCAACAGGTTATATTTGTATAACATTTACTTATCTAATGTCCTCATGGTCGATTTAATTGAAGAATTTTCCAAAGAAGGACTCTATTCGAGCCACAGGCCCATTCTGTTCACAACGATCGCCTGCCCTTGACTGTTCGAGCTCACAGACAAACCCAGTTACATTTAATTTGGCTTTTTTTTTCTAAATCTTCCAATTCTGATTTTTTTTTTTAGAATTATACATCAAACCAGAAAACTCTGACCTGGGTAAATAATTTGCAGAAACGTTGACATTGGGGAAACAGAGGATGAATAGTCTGTTGGGTTATTGTGAAGATTTGTGATGAAACCAATTGCCCGTTAGTTGTTAAGCAATACAGGCCAGTGAAGTCAGACCAAAGCATTTCCATCACCATTTTTGTATAACTTCATGACTTTATAAGAACTGGCAATGAAAGGCATCATCTTCAAGTGTATTCCTCTTTCAACTGTAGAGGACAGTGGGGTGAGGGGTGTTTATTGTGCTTCACTGAGTTGGGATTAATTTTTTTTTAAATTGCAGCATTGTCAGTAATTAAGAATGATTACATGTGTTACCACAAAATGCTGGAGTAACTCAGCGGGTCAGGCAGCATCTCTGGAGAGAAGGAATGGGTGACGTTTCGGGTCGAGGCCCTTCTTCAGACTGATGTCAGGGGAGGGGGCGGGACTTGTCCCCTGACATCAGTCTGAAGAAGGGCCTCGACCCGAAACGTCACCCATTCCTTCTCTCCAGAGATGCTGCCTGACCTGCTGAGTTACTCCAGCATTTTGTGATACCTTCGATTTGAACCAGCATCTGCAGTTATTTTCCTACATGTGTTACCACAGGAGTTTCTGTAACATAGAAGAGTTGTTGAGCCAAAATGGCCGATATCCCACCATCCTGATCTTGGGTTCCACATTTTACAAGTGAGAAATCCACTCCCGATAAACACTTCACTATTAAGAGGTAAAGGGATCTTATAACCAATGGATTCAGAATTCCCATGTCCCAATGGCTTGATCTACAGGTGAGCCTGGGATTCTCTGAATACTCCAGGTAAAAGTCAAAAAGATGAGTCCCAACCATGTTACCTCTACACCCAGCAGAAGAACAAAACCAGTTACAAGAGCTTGTAAGGCCGAGGTGTGGAGTTATGCATGGGAGCTATTAGAAAGATCCACGCCACAGAAAAAAACCCATCTCTCAATCCCCAGACATCACAGGTCACAAAGTCTTCGTGTTCTGCTGTAGGGGGAGCACAAGGAGATTCTATTTCGCCCGAGACCCTTTTAACCACAAAAGACCGAAAACCAAGCAGGGGAATGACATCTAGCTCCCAATGGGCAAGACGCTGGGGTGGGTAAATGATGTGTTTGTCGATAGCTACCTGCATGGATTCTGGGTTCCAAGACAGTCCGTCTTCCCCACCTCTGCTTGTAAGCAACAGCAAGGTAAACTAAGAAACAGGGAGTAATGGATATCAACATTTCTTTCTGAAAACAGCCCATACTGATATTGAGCAGATATTGTCCTTGCCGCCTTGTGCAATGTGAGTTGTTTCTGAAGGGTGCTTAACGTATACACTCCTACGTCCCTTGATTGTAACCACCTGGATTAAGGCAGTCTGTGAGTAAACCCCTTTCCGATTATTGGTGACAGTTTGGAATATGGCATCTTGACTAAACCTCACAACCACACAGAGCCTTGCAAACCCGCTCATTGTGCCGGCCTGTGCTGGCTCGGCCAAACGGATTACAAAGGAATATTCCCTCCGATGGGGTCACTGCCTCGAAAATAACCTGTAACGTTGAGCCACGCTTAAAGTGAAGGACATCTTCACACGAGCAGCTTTTTTGCCTGGGTGAGTAGAAGAACCATTTGCTCATCCTCTGATTTCAACTCCCCAATCTTTTCTACGGAGATTTAAAGCTCGAGTCAACCTTATCCGCTTCCGGTAATTCCACTTGGGTGTGGCCCAGTGCGGGCTGATCCCAGTTTCATGAAGGTGCTAATGTTAAAGGAATTACACGTTTAACCTCAGACTACCTGAAGTCCTGTTGTTCAGTAGTGCAATTGACCTTACAATGGTGCTAATATCTAAATTCAGGGTTCCTGCACTATCCATCCCATTTTATATTTATGTATAACCGACATTTTGTACTGTTCGTCAAAATATTTTTTTTGTGAGACCATATCTTTGTAGCTTTTTTGTTTTGTAAACATCCACTTCATGTAAAATAGAGGACGTGTTTATACTGTAATCATCTAGTGACAAACTTGAAAAACGACTTTTTTTTTAAAATTGTAAACTTGTAATACTGTATACAGATTTTTCTACTGCAAGAGAGGGTTATGAATATAGTAATTCTGCCTAAAAAACACTGGATCCTCACCAGCTGTTGACCATTCTGAATTTTGTATTAACGATGTGAAGCCTGGACTGCCAAAGTAATGAAGTGCTGTTACACCACAGGTCGGCCTCGTTCATGTGTGTTCTGGTGTCATCATTTGGTGCAGAGGGTTTGGGGTAGGGGGGCTGGGGGGAGGGAGGGGGGGTGGTGGATGGAGGCTTGGGGACAAAGACCCCAGAGCATAACGAATGCAACAGCTTCAGCCCTTCAGCCCGCCGGGTCCGCACCGACCAGCGATCCCCGCACATTAACACTGTCCTACGCACACCGGGGACAATTATACACATTTACACCGAGCCAGTTAACCTACGATACCTGCACGTCTTTGGAGTGTGGGAGGAAAGCGAAGATCCCGGAGAAAACCCACGCAGGTCACGGGGAGAACGTACAAACTCCGTACAGTACAGAGCCCGTAGTCGGGATCGAACCCGGGTCTCCATTGATGCAAGGCAGCAACTGTACCGCTGCGCCAACGTGGCTGCCGTTTAATCTGGGATTGCACCAAGGAAGTCAACTTCAATGTTCCTAATCGCCGCAGCAACGACCCTGTGGTGTTGCAACGTCTAACGTGGAGTCTTTACCTTTACTCACCACCTGACTGGAAATGGACCTTTCATTCCATTAACAAGAAGGTGTCTTGGAACCAGTGCAATACACTCAAACGTTCTGGTCGCAACACTTGGTTCCTATTGTTCCCTCACTAGGGTTGCCAACTTCTTCACTCCCAAATACAGGGACAAAGGGTGACGTCAACGCCCCGCGCCCCACGTGACCTCACCCAGCCAGCGGCCACGTGCTCCCGCTCCACCAACAGTGTCCTGGTCTACACTGTCTGGACCTACAGTGTCCGGGCCTACACTGTCGGGGCCTACACTGTCCAGGCCTACAGCGTCCCCAGGACCCAATACGGGACAAGGGCGGTCTAGTACGGGACAAATCAATTTAGCCCAACATACGGGATGTCCCGGCTGTTACGGGACGGTGGGCAACCCTATTCCTCAGACATGGTGCCCGAAATTGCTCACACTATTCCAAATGCGGCCTGTCCAGCGCCTTATAGAACCTCAGCATTACATCCCTTGTAATGGAACTTATCAGGTGCAACACACAAGCATCGCAGTATTCAGTCCCATCCCCCCATCCCCTCCCCCTCCCACTACAATGAGTGTGAAGAAAGGTCCCAACTCAAAACCTCACCTTTACCTTCTCTCCAGAGATGCTGCCCGACCTGCTGGAGTTACTCCGGCTTTTTGTGTCTGCCTTCATCTTAAACCAGCATCTGCAGTTCCTCCCTACATGCCTGATGCTGGTGTATCTTATCTCCTCTGTCCGCCCATCTCCAAAATTCTATGACCATGCATTCAGAATTTCCCTGGCTTCCTCTACATTTTCTCACTTCTGCCCTTTATTCAAACGTGTGAAAGCAACATCCATATCCTCCGTCACCATTCCCTTGACCTCTGGCTGCACCACGCCATTCGCACTGTCCTGTCCGCACCGGGCTTACTGTTTATATCGCCCACCATCACAAGGCCTGAAAAGCCGATGTGGCACTTGCTGAATAGCGTTGCTCGGTCTGAAGAAGGGTCTCGACCCCAAACGCCACCCCGTTCCTTCTCTCCAGAGATGCTGCCTGTCCCGCTGAGTTACTCCAGCATTTTTGTGTCTATCTACACGCAAGGGTTTTCCCAACCTGGAGATAATTCCGCCTACCATTATTGTTATTTGAACTTAAAATAATAATGTTACAAACAGTATTTTAAAATTTCCCCTTTGTCGGTTGCTTTGTTATGGTAGAAGTGTAAACTCAAATCACTGAACAAAACAGGGTGGGGGGTAAATTTACTTTCGAAGGGCCAGGGGGTAAAAAGGACGAGAAAGGTTGGGGACCCCTGATAGGAAAGTAATGGTTGTGATTCTTCTTTTGCTTGGGCTGCTTACAGCCCAGTGGTGTGAATATTGAATTCTCTCACTTCAGGTAGCCCCGGCATTCCCCCCCTCTCTCTCCACCCCACCCCCACCCAAGTCGCACCAGCTTCTCGTTCTCACCCAACAAACTGCTCACAACGGCCCGTTTCCTTTATCGTCGTTACTTTTCTGCGTGTCTTTCATTCATTGATCTGTATCTCTCCACATCACGGTCTATATCTCTCCTTCCCCTTATCCCTGACCAGTCTGAAGAAGGGTCTCGACCCGAAACGTCACCCATTCCTTCTCTCCCGAGATGCTGCCTGGCCCGCTGAGTTACTCCAGCATGTTGCGTCTACCTTGTGATTCTTCCAATGTCCAGTCTGCTTCACGCCGGCTGAAATAAAGGCTGCTCTACTAAAAAAAGTAACAGCTCCCCGCAGCGAGTCCTATACTGGCTGCCAATTTAACACCAGGATCACCCTACAAAACCTAATGGGGTGTGCAAAGCCAACCTGGAGTTTTGTTTAATATAATAATGTTCACGACTGTGTGCCCAATGAGCTGTGAATTGATTTAAAACCCCATTCATTATTTTTTCCAACCTTGGCATTTAAATTGATTGAAATGATGGCCACTGAAGAAGAAGAAACAGTTTATTGCTTCATTTCGGGAGAATTTCTGCAATCAGAGAGCCATTGGAAGTTCTGGATAGGTAACCCTGGTCAGAATGAAGTCTGGGATCGAAACAAGCTGCTGTGTCCACTGTGTTGCCTTATCACTGCACCCAGGCCAGGTACAGTCACAGTCAGATCATCACAAACCCTGGCAGCTCCCTCGTTTATCTCTGATCTGAGAAATGTCGAGCAGGGAATAGATGAATCGGCACACTTGCAAAGGCTCAGCGCTGAAGTATCTCCAATTACTGGCCCTTTATGTAATCTCAAACCCCGCGCATTGTCTCAGCAAAGATTGCCCAGATATAGTCTGCATCTGAAGATGCATCTCACACACACTGCGTACCACACACACTGCACACGCACACACTGCACACACACTGCACACGCACACACTGCACACGCACACACTGCGCACTCACACACTGCACACGCACACACCACACGCACACACCGCGCACACACACACCGCGCACACACACACACCTTGCGCGCACACACACACACAACCACACAACCGGGCACACCTCGCACGCTCACCGTACACACACACACACACAGCTCACCCACCACCAGTGTTTCCCGGAATGAGAGAGGGATGCCCAGCAGAGGGGATAAAAGTGGAACGAAGACGACACTGCCACACCTGACTGCACCTCCCACACACGGAGCAAGAGGTTTTCAAAGTCAAGGTTTCAAGGTCAGTTTATTGTCTAATGTACCGATTAAGGTACAGTGAAATTCAAATTACCGTACAGCCATACGGAAAAAAAGCAGCAAGACACACAACTACATAAAAGTGAACGTACAGGTTTGTAGGTTAATTGGCTGGGTAAATGTAAAAAATTGTCCCTAGTGGGTGTAGGATAGTGTTAATGTGCGGGGATCGCTGGGCGGCGCGGACTTGGTGGGCCGAAAAGGCCTGTTTCCGCGCTGTATATATATATGATATGATATGATATGATAAACATCCACCACAACGGATTCCCCACATTGCACACTGTGATGGAAGGCAATAAAGTCCAATCTTCTTCCTCACTATTCTCCCGCGGTCGGGGCAGTCGAACCATCCGCAGTCGGGATGTTTGAAGCTCCCGCAGCCAGTGGTCAAAGATCCCGCGTCAGGGCGGTCGAAGATCCCGCGGTTTGGAGATTCCAAAGTTGGTCTCCAACCAGAGCCGCGAGCTCCACGATGTTAAAGTCCACAGGCTCCCGTGGTTGGAGCCCCAAAGTCGATCGCCGATAGGGATTGTGAGCTCCGTGACGTTAAGTTCGCAGGCTCCTGCGGTGGAGCTCCCGAAGTCGGTCTCTAGCAGGGGCCGCCGGCTCCTCGATTGCCTGCTGCCTGGTCCCGCTGAGTTACTCCAGCTTTTTGTGACTATCTTCGGTTTAAACCAGCATCTGCAGTTCCTTCCTACACAAAAAAACAAATATTCCCCTTGCTTACATCTTCATTTATTATTTCTGAGCAGTCAGCAAAGAAACTGTGCCCTGCTGTTCACCTGACACTACAACTCATAATCAAAGCACATTATTTACTGATCGGAATTTGTCTGCCCACACAGATACACAGGTCCACACACGCACACGCGCACACACACACACACACACATACACGCACATGCACTGGTGAGTAATAACTCAGTAGGAGTTTCGCCATCAACATAGGCAGTTATTCCTCTGCTCCAGCTAGCCTCTCCTGCGGAGTTCCACAAGGCTCCATCCTAGGCCCCATTCTCTTCTCTCTATACATGCTCCCCCTTGGCCAAATCATTCAAAGGCACGGCATTTCTTTCCACTGCTATGCCGATGACACTCAGCTTTACCTCCCCCTGAAACCCAACAACCAGTCAAATTTAAACAGCCTCTTACACTGCCTTGAGGACATAAAATGTTGGATGGCACAGAACTTCCTCCAATTAAATGAGAGCAAGTCTGAGGTCATCCTATTCGGCCCCCCCGACTCCATCAAATCGATAACAGGCAGTCTTGGAAGTCTTGGAAGTCTATCCTGCCTAGTCAAATCGCATGTCAAAAACCTCGGCATGATATTTGACTCTGCATTAAAATTTGATAAGCAAGTCAACGCTGTGGTAAAAGCCAGCTTCTTCCAACTTCGAACCATAGCTAAAATCAAACCTTTCCTCCAATTCGACGACACAGAAAAAATCATTCACGCTTTCATTTCCTCCCGCCTAGACTACTGCAATTCCCTATACACTGGGATCAGCCAATCATCCCTGTCCCGCCTGCAACTGGTCCAAAACGCCCCAGCAAGACTCCTGACGGGTACCCGTAAAAGGGACCACATCTCCCCGATTCTGGCCTCTCTCCACTGGCTCCCTGTACGGTACAGAATCAACTTCAAGCTCCTCCTATTCACGTATAAAGCCCTAAATGGACATTCCCCCCCCCCCCCACATCAAAAACCTTCTAACCCCCCTCTCTATCTCCAGGTCCCTCAGGTCGGCCGACTTGGGGCTACTCACTATCCCGCGGTCTAGGCTTAAGCTCAGGGGTGACCGCGCTTTTGCGGTTGCAGCTCCTAGACTGTGGAACAGCATCCCTCTCCCCATCAGAACTGCCCCCTCCATCGACTCCTTTAAGTCCCGGCTCAAAACCTATTTCTACTCCCTAGCGTTTGAGGCTCATTGAGGAGGCGCTGTGAACTGTTTGTGTGCTACTGTATGTTTCATTTTTTTCCTTAGTACCTAATCAGATGTACAGCACTTTGGTCAACGTGGGTTGTTTTTAAATGTGCTATACAAATAAAATTGACTTGACTTGACTTGAACAAAGTGAATCCAAATTTTTATTCAAGTGGTAAAAGTGTTGAACAATTTAGTTTAGTTCAGAGGTACAGCTTGGAAACGGCCCCTTCGGTCCACTGAGCTCGTACCGTCCAGCGATCGCCTGTATGCTAGTTCTACCCCACACACTAGGGACAATATACAGAAGCCAATTAACCTACAGACCCGCACGTCTTTGGAGTGTGGGGGAAACCAGAAGAAACCCACAAGGTCACTGGGGGAACGTACAAACTCGGCGTCAGACAGTACCCGTAGTCAGGATCAAACCCGGGTCTCTGGCGCTGTGAGGCAGCAACTCTATCGCTGCGCCACCCATTTCTCTCTTTCTATCTCAAGAAGGGGGGCAGGAAATTATCCAGCAACTAATTTAAAGACCCCCTTCCCAGCCTCCGCATTCGTTGACATCAAAGCCTTTGTGAAGATGAGTGATTCTGGGAATTGACAGCCCATGACTCGATATATTTTTCTTTTCAAAAACAATTTCGACCATCGCAGCTGGTGGTGAGAGTGCATCTGATTACCTGCAGGCAGTCCACTGATCTGGGCAACAAGGTGTGCATCCATCTGAATGAGGCCAGCCCTGGGGATAAGGTTGCCAACTGTCCCGTATTAGCCGGGACATCCCGTAATGTGTCCATCTCGGTTTAAACCAGCATCTGCAGTTCCTTCCGACACACACAGCAGTACATGAGATTGCTTGTACACAGTATAACATAACAGTATAACAGAACTTTATTGTCATTCGGTATAAATACCGAACGAAATTTCAGCAGTCACAAGACACAGCAAAAAAGAAAAGAACACAGGACACCCGACCCCAACACAAACATCCATCACAGTGACTCCAAACACCCCCTCACTGTGATGGAGGCAACAAAACTTCCCCTCTCTTCCCCCCCCCCCCCGCACCCACAGACAGGCAGCTCGACCCCTACCGAGGCAAACGACACGCACAGCCCCCACAAGGGGATGGAAGGCCCCGCGGCCGAGCCGCCCCGGGCACCGAAACGTCCCGCGGCCACACCGGGCGATGTTAAGTCCAGCAGCCGAGCCGCGCCGGGCGATGGAAGGCCCCGCGGCCGTTGCTAAGTCCCGCGGCCGAGCCGCACCGGGCACTGAAACGTCCCGCGGCCGAGCCGCACCGGGCACTGAAACGTCCCGCGGCCGAGCCGTGCCGGCGATGTTAAGTCCCGCAGCCAAGCCGCACCGGGCGATGGAAGGCCCCGCGGCCGAACCGCACCGGGCGCTGAACCGTCCCGCGGCCATACCGGGCGATGGAAGGCCCCACGGCCGAGCCGCGCCGGGCACTGTTAGGTCCCGCGGCCGAGCCGCGCCGGCGATGTTAAGTCCAGCGGCCGGGCCGAGCCGCGCCGGGCGATGTAAGGCCCCGCGGCCGATGGAAGGTCCCGCGGCCGAGCTGCGCCCCGGGGAAGAGACCTAATAAAAGAAAGGTTTCCCCCCCCACCCCCACCCCCACCCCCACCCCCACCCCCACCCCTACCCCCACCCCCACCCCCACCCCCACCCCCACCCCCACCCCCACCCCCACCCCTACCCCCACCCCCACCCCCACACATACACAGCCAAAAACAGAAACAAAAACCATCCCATCACCGACACAAACGAGGTACATATTTAACACGCAGGTACAACAAGTAGTCAGGGAGCCAAATAAATGGTTGGGCTTTATTGCAATGGGTATTGAGCTGGGAAAGCCTTGTTATTTGCAAAGTGCTGCATATAGTTTTGCTTTCCACATCTAAGTAGTAATATTCTTGCTCTCAGTCTGCAGGGAGTTTGGTGAAGGCTCACAGGATTGTTTAATGGCTGTCTTGTGGCAAATGTTTGTACAGCTTGGTTGTATACTCATTGGTGTACAGATGAAAGACAGATAGTTTAGCTCACTTTACTTTAGAGCTACAACGCGGAAACAGGCCCTTCGGCCTACCAGTTCCGCACTGACCAGCGATCCCTGCACATTAACACTACCCTACCCTACACACACACACACTAGGGACAATTTACATTTACACCAAAACAATTAATCTATAATTAGTCTGAAGAAGGGTCTCGACCCGAAACGCCACCCATTCCTTCTCTCCTGAGATGCTGCCTGACCTGCTGAGTTACTCCAGCATTTTGTGAATCTATATACCTGTACGTCTTTGGAGTGTGGGAGGAAACCGAAGATCTCGGAGAAAACCCACACGGTCACGGGGAGAACGTACAAACTCCATACAGACAGCACCTGGAGTTGGTATCGAACCTGGGCTGCTGGCACTGTAAGCGCTGTAAGGCAGCAACTCTACCGCTGCGCCACTGTGGCTGCCCCTTACTGCCCTTACGGATAATCTTACTGAAACCTGTAGCACTCAGAGGGCTCAATATGGTGCATGCTAAGAGAATATTTCTCCTCACGGGGAAATCCAGAACAATTGGGCATAGCTTCAGAACAAGAGGTCTCCTATTTAAAATGGAGGTTAGCACAAATTTCTTAGCTTGAAGAAACCTTTGAAATTTCTCTTCGCCCGAGATCTGTGCGGGACACAAGTTCACGAGTTATAGGAGTAGAATTAAGCCATTCGGCCCATCGAGTCCACTCCGTCATTCAATCATGGCTGATCCCTGCCTCCTAATCCCATTTTCCTGCCTTCTCCTCATAGCCCTTGACACCCGTTCAATGACACCTCGTTGAATATATTCAAGACCAAAAGGAGATAAGTTCTGGGATTTCATTGGGAGGAGATCAAGGGTTACAAGAAACAGGCGGAATTTGGGATTGAGGCCAATGATGTTACGGAATAGTGGAGAGAAGGCTAGAGAGGTTTAGATTTAGAGATACAGCGCAGAAACAGGCCCTTCGGCCCACCGGGTCCGTGCCGCCCAGCGATCCCCGCACATTAACACTATCCTACACCCACTAGGGACAATTTTTTTTTTTTTACATTTGCCCAGCCAATGAACATACAAACCTGTACGTCTTTGGAGTGTGGGAGGAAACCGAAGATCTCGGAGAAAACCCACGCAGGTCACAGGGAGAACGTACAAACTCCGTACAGTACAACACCCGTAGTCAGGATCGAACCCTGGTCTCCGGCGCTGCATTCGCTGTAAGGCAGCAACTCTACCGCTGCGCCACCGTGCCGTCCACTTACTGCCGCTCCTGGTTCTACCACCCACTGCTGCCCCTGATCCTCATGCTCTTTGTAACACACAACCACTGGATCAGATCAAAGCTTTGCAATCCTTTACATCCAGCTGTGAATAATAGAAGAGGAAGAGGGAGCTCGGAATAAGCTCATCTCCCACGGTTTGGATTGCGTTGAATTTTTAGTGCAAAAGACAAAGCTGAAGCAGGGGCTTGATCCTTACATGCCAAGTGCGTATCCCATCTTGGTCTCCTACCTAGTTTGGATTTAACCAAAGGTAGACACAAAATGCTGGAGTAACTCAGCGGGACAGGCAGCATCTCTGGAGAGAAGGAATGGGCGACGTTTCGGGTCGAGACCCTTCTTCAAACTGATGTCAGGGGAGTGGGCGGGACAGAGGTAGAATGTAGTCGGAGACAGTAGGACTGGTGGGAGAACTGGGAAGGGGGAGGGGATGGAGAGAGAGGGAAAGCAAGGGCTACTTGAAGTTAGAGAAGTCAATGTTTTGTTACCGCTGGGGTGTAAGCTAGCCAAGCGAGATATGAGGTACTGTTCCTCTGACAATGGAGGAGGCCCAGAACAGAAAGGTCAGATTGGGAATGGGAGGGGGAATTAAAGTGCTGAGCAACCGGGGGATCAGGTAGGTTATGGCGCACTGAGGGGAGGTGTTCAGTGCTTTGATGCACTCCGCATGCTGTCAGAACAAGGAGGGGATGTGGCAAAGACCATGGGACCAGGCAAGATCTCAGCTATGGTGCTACAGACAAGCTCCCCAGGGACAATCCTTGCCAAGCATGGCTACAACATTGAGATCTAATCGACAAAGAGGGAAATAGTCCAGGTATATTCTGGCCACAACAGAGCAGGATCTCATCCAATCTGGCGTTTCGTGGCCAGATGACGTAATCCTCCCCAGTGAACCCAACTCCGCCCCCAGGACCGAGCCGTCCGTCCTGATGAGTGCGCTGATCCCGTTGTCTTCCGCTGCCTTCGCCCTGCTGCTGCCCCTGCACACGACAGCGAAGAAGATGGCACTGGCTACCACTTTTAGAAGGATGAGAGGAGATCTTATTTTAGAAGGATGAGAGGAGGTCTTATCGAAACGTATAAGATTATTAAGGGGTTGGACACGTTAGAGGCAGGAAACATGTTCCCAATGTTGGGGGAGTTCAGAACAAGGGGCCACAGTTTAAGAATAAGGGGTAGGCCATTTAGAACGGAGATGAGGAAAAACTTTTTCAGTCAGAGAGTTATGAATCTGTGGAATTCTCTGCCTCAGAGGGCAGTGGAGGCCAATTCTCTGAATGCATTCAAGAGAGAGCTAGATAGAGCTCTTAAGGATAGTGGAGTCAGGGGGTATGGAGTCAGGCAGGAACGGGGTACTGATTGAGAATGATCAGCCATGATCACATTGAATGGCGGTGCTGGCTCGAAGGGCCGAATGGCCTCCTCCTGCACCTATTGTCTATTGTCTACCACCAGCAATTGGTGGAACATCTGCAGCATCTCACTGCAGACGTTGAAGGAGCGGAACCTTCTCGAAAAGTACAGCCAGCTCTGTCCCTTCTTGTGCGGGCCTCAGCGTTCCTAGACCAGTCCAAAGGGATCATCAAAATTCAGCTTTCCCAATCGACAACATTTTGAGGAAGACGGTGTAACATTGCGGTATTTGTCATACTGTAACCCAGCAACAGGTAGAAGCTACTGTACTTCACAATAGAACACAAACCCTAAACGTGTAAAGTGGGCCACTTTTCTTTTTTAAACCAAACACAAAGAACTCCAAACTGTACTGAAAGGAATGTGTAATTTACGTCTAAGGTTATAAAGGGGCTGGACAAGCTAGACGCAGGAAAAATGTTCCCAATGTCGGGGGAGTCCAGAACCAGGGGCCACACAGTCTAAGATTAAAGGGGAGGCCATTTAAAACTGAGGTGAGAAAAAAACTTTTTCACCCAGAGCGTTGTGAATTTGTGGAATTCTCTGCCACAGAAGGCAGTGGAGGCCAATTCACTGGATGGATTTAAAAGATAGAGCTCTAGGGGCTAGTGGAATCAAGGGATATGGGGAGAAGGCAGGCACAGGTTACTGATTGTGGATGATCAGCCATTATCACAATGAATGGCGGTGCTGGCTCGAAGGGCCGAATGGCCTCCTCCTGCACCGATTTTCTGTTTTTATGTTTCTATGTAATGTTTAGATCTGAAGGCCTTTGCTTTCAGAAGATGGAGCCAAGCCAATAAATAGTGGAAGTCCATTCAGCCCTTCGTGCTCTGCTACTACATAAGATCATGGCTGACCTTCTACTTCAGTGCCACTGTACCATTCATCACAAATCCTTGAATCCCATAATTTCTGAAAAGTCTATCAATCCCTGTCCTGAATATATATATGTATGCACAACTGAGCCCGCTCAGCACACTTAATAACTTGGCACAGTGGCACTGTGGTAGAGGAAGGGTTCCTCAGTCTGAAGAAGGGTCTCGACCCGAAACGTCACCCATTCCAGGGCGGCACAGTGGCGCAGCGGTAGAGTTGCTGCCTTACAGCGAATGCAGCGCCGGAGACTCAGGTTCGATCCTGACTACGGGCGCCGTCTGTACGGAGTTTGTACGTTCTCCCCGTGACCTGCGTAGGTTTTCTCCGAGATCTTCGGTTTCCTCCCACACTCCAAAGACGTGCAGGTTTGTAGGTTAATTGGCTGGGCAAATGTAAACATTGTCCCCAGTGGGTGTAGGATAGTGTTAATGTGCGGGGATCGCTGGGCGGCGCGGACCCGATGGGCCGAAGGGCCTGCTTCTGCGCTGTATCTCTAACTCTAAATCTAAAAATCCCTCTCTCCAGTGACGCTGCCTGTCCCGCTGAGTTACTCCAGCATTTTGTGTCTATCTTCAGTGTAAACCAGCATCTGCAGTTCCTTCCCACACAATTCTCCAGAGGTGCTGCCTGACCCGCCGATTTGCCCCAGCACTTTGTGTCAGTTTGTACAAACAGTTGGTCCATTCTGCCACCTAGTGGCTGGCCCCTCGGCTGGGATTCTTAAAGAGCGTATTTATCATTTAAAAATTCCTAGCAAGTCTGCCCACCAGGCTTGTGAATGAGCCAGGGGAGGTAGCAGGGTCGTGCGGAAACGAACTGCAGATGCTGGTTTAAACCAAAGATAGGCACAAAAAGCTGGGGTAACTCAGCGGGTCAGGCAGCATCTCTGGAGAGAAGGAATGGGTGACCGTTCGGGTCGAGACCCTTCTTCAGTGTAGCAGAGTTTGGCAGCACCAGGCGTTGTGAGCACAGGATATGGCGTTGCCTGGTGGAATTGGCAGAGATTGCGATGCCCATGGGATACACAATGGGCTATGGAAGGCCTCTGGAGTTGTGGCGGTGGAGATTAAGGTCTGGCTTTCTCTCTCATTCTTTGTCCTCCTGTCTCACCAATTCCTCACACTCCCTTAGCTTGACTCCCTCCCTGATGTAAAGGTGCAAAACCGTTCCATTTAAAAGTGTCAGTGTAATCCTCCGCACTGCATAATGCAGTGCCAACTCAAATCACCCAACCGACATCGTAAGATAGATTGCGTAGGAAAATAACTGCAGATGCTGGTGCAAATCGAAGGTATCGCAAAATGCTGGAGTAACTCAGCAGGTCAGGCAGCATCACTGGAGAGAAGGAATGGGATAGACATGATAGATTCTTATCAGCTGTAGAAACATAGGCCGAAGATAGACACAAAATGGCGGCACGGTGGCGCAGCGGTAGAGTTGCTGCCTTACAGCGAATGCAGCGCCGGAGACTCAGGTTCGATCCTGACTACGGGCGCCGTCTGTACGGAGTTTGTACGTTCTCCCCGTGATCTGCGTAGGTTTTCTCCGAGATCTTCGGTTTCCTCCCACACTCAAAAGGCGTACAGGTAAGTAGGTTAATTGACTGGGTAAATGTCAAAATTGTCCCTAGTGTGTGTAGGATAGTGTTAATGTGCGGGGATCGCTGGGCGGCGTGGACCCGGTGGGCCGAAGGGCCTGTTTCCGCGCTGTATCTCTAAATCTAAATCTAAATCTAAAAAAGCCGGAGTAACTCAGCGGGACAGGCAGCATCTCTGGAGAGAAGGAATGGGGGACATAGAAACAAAGAAAACAGGTGCAGTGGTAGGCCATTCGGCCCTTCGAGCCAGCACCGCCATTCAATATGATCATGGCTGATCGTCCAAAATCAGTACCCTGTTCCTGCTTTCTCCCCCATATCCCTTGATTCCGTTAGCCCTAAGAGCTATGTCTAACTCTCTCTTGAAAACATCCAGTTAATTGGCCTCCACTGCCTTCTGTGGCAGAGAATTCCACAGATTCATAACTCTCTGGGTGAATTTGTTTTTCCTCATATCAGTCTTAAATGGCCTGCCCCTTATTCTTAAACTGTGACCCCTGGTTCTGGACTCCCCCAACATCGGGAACACTTTTCCTACATCTAGTCTGTCCAAACCCATAAGAATTTTGTATGTTTCTATAAGATCCCCTCTCATCCTTCTAAATTCCAGCGAATACAAGCCCAGTCGATCCATTCTTTCATTATATGTCTGTCCCGCCATCCCAGGAATTAACCTGGTGAACCTGCGCTGCGCTCCCTCAATAGCAAGAATGTCCTTCCTCAAATTAGGAGTCGAAAACTGCCACAAAAGCGCACACGTTTATGGGTCGAGATCCTTTTTCAGATCCGTGAGGATTATTCCCATGTGGATACAAGGAACAGCAGATGCTGGTTTACCAAAAAGAAAGGCACAGAGTGCTGGAGTAACTCAGCAGGTCAGACAGCATCTCTGGAGAACATGGATAGGTGACGTTTCAATAGTCTATTGTCAGGACCCATCTTCCTTGTTATCTTGTGATCACTGAGGGGAAGTTGCTGTCTTCATGTTTTCATCCCCTGCTGTGCTTTTGATCAAAGTCAGGTTTTGGGAGGGGCTGTCAAGAGGAGCCTATCTGATCCTCAGGGCATAAAACATTTTTAAAGCTTAGTGGTTCTGAAACAGCTTTGATGTCGGAAGGTTAACTGACGTGTCTACATGGAGCAACGCAATAATAACCAGACAAACTGTTTAAATTATATTAAGGGATAAATATCAGCAGTGTAAACAGTCCCTTCAGTTCTTTGACCTCTTACAAAGTGATCTAACATCAATTATGTGTAGGAAGGAACTTCCGATGCTGGTTTAAACCGAACATAGACACAAAATGCTGGAGTAACTCAGCGGGTCAGGCAGCATCTCTGGAGAGAAGGGATGAGTAATGTTTCACATCGAGACTCTTCTTCAGTCTCGACCCAAAACGTCGCCCATTCCTAACATCTATACATTAAAACTCTTGTTTGTTTGTTTGTTTGTTCCTGAACCACAGATTTAGAGATACAGCGCAGAAACAGGCTCTTCGGCCCACCGGGTCCGCGCCGCCCAGCGATCCCCGCACATTAACACTATCCTACACACACTAGGGACAATTTTTACATTTGCCCAGCCAATTAACCTACAAACCTGCACGTCTTTGGAGTGTGGGAGGAAACCGAAGATCTCGGAGAAAACCCACGCAGGTCACGGGGAGAACGTACAAACTCCGTACAGACGGCGCCCGTAGTCAGGATCGAACCCGAGTCTCCGGCGCTGCATTCGCTGTAAGGCAGCAACTCTACCGCTGCGCCACCGTGCTGCATAATGGCTCTGAAAACCTTCCTTTCTTAAAATACGAAAACATGAACAAACAAAGACATATTTATTTAAATAAATTCAACTTTATTTAAGGTTTAGTTAAGAAATACAACACAGCAACCATTTCCCATGAGGGCACATCCATCAACCAGGTAAAAAACACTCAATCCCTACAAAACACTTACATCCCCAGAGTTGCATTTTCACTGTACAGGCTCATCGGCACAGCATTATCACAAGATCAGCCAGTGGCACATATCAAAGGGCTTCTGATTTCACAATATAAGAAACTTTGCATTAAATAATGCAGCACCACATTAACTGGTGGGATCTTTAATCAGGGAACAATCTGCAATTGCTAAGACACAAAATGCTGGAGTAATTCAGCATGTGCTAAGATAGACACAAAATGCTGGAGTAACTCAGTGGGACAGGCAGCATCTCTGGAGAGGAGGAATGGGTGGCGTTTCGGGTCGAGACCCTTCTTCAGACTGAGAGTCAGGGGAGAGGGAGACACAGGGATAAGGAAGTGTATAAGGTGTGAAAACGCGACATCAAAGGGGATCAAGGAAAATCATCAAGGACAAGGAAGCATACAGAGATAAAATTTAATCAAGGAGACAGTCAGACTGTTCGGAGAACAGGGAAGGGGAGAGGGATGGAAAGAGAGGGAAAGCAAGGGCTACTTGAAGTTAGAGAAGTCGATGTTCATACCGCTGGGGTGTAAGCTGCCCAAGCTAAATATGAGGTGCTGTTCCTCCAATTTGCGCTGGGCCTCACTCTGATAGTGGAGGAGGCCCAGGACAGAACGTCCAGTGTGGGAATTAGAGGGGGGTTAATATGTCTAGCAATCGGTAATGCCTACAATGCCCGATTTACTTGACTGCAATTTCACAGAGGTGACCGTAATGGCAGGAGAATCTGCTTATTTCATTGCACATAAAGACATGCCAACTCTTTACATCCAAACCCACTTCAAACCGCCCACACTCCACGCTATTTCTGTCTTGGTTGCCATGTGAACACTTCTCGAAACGCGCATACGTTCCATGTAAAAATAACAACAAGAAAATGCTGCACCTGGGTCAAAATGAATGCTCTGATATCTCTGTGGGGCTGGCCATGTATCACGCTGTGGTTCTAACATTCAACACGTCTGTCATTTATCACCTAATGCTTCTTTTCGCGTGATTTAAAATCACAAAATAAGCATAGCTGACAATACTTTTAACTAAAGCTGCTCATCGCAGATTGCGAGATGGCATCAAACCTCAAATACAACAGCAAAATAATGGTTAGTTTCAGAATAACGCCTGGGTGCGTGCGAGTTGCTGGGTGCGTGGTGCATCTGCTCTCTGGTGGACTTCTAGGTGTCATGTCTGCGGGCCGAGACAGACCTTGGGTGTGCTGTGTCCGGGGTGAGACAGCGGCACAATGCCAGGGACCCAGGTTCCATCCCGACTACGGGTGGCATCTGTATGGGGTTTGTACGTTCTCCCCGTGACCTGCGTGGGTTTTCCCCGGGATCTCCGGTTTCCTCCCACACTCCAAAGATGTCCAGGTTTGTAGACTAATTGGTTTGGGATCTTTGTAAATTGTCTATGTAATGTAAAGAGCGTCAGATTGTGGACTTATGCAAGTTAAGTCCGGTCTGTCAAAGCAGCCACAGCCAGACATAAAAACAGCTTTTTTCCCCCACGAGTGGTAGTTCTACTCAATAACCAATGTCTGGGGTCTCTTTTTTGCTCTGGTTTATTTTCACCCACATGTTTAGACCGTAATGTTGTATCCTTATTGTTTTGATGTGTTTATGCTTTATTCTTAATCGTTAACTGTATGTTTGCGTTGTCATTTGTGAGCGGAGCACCAAGGCACATTCCTTGTATTTATTCACAAAATGCTGGAGTAACTCAGCAGGTCAGGCACATCTCAGGAGAGAAGGAATGGGTGACGTTTCGGGTCGAGACCCTTCTTCAGTCTGAAGAAGCCCAGTCTTCAGAGATCAGTCTGAAGAAGGGTCTCGACCTGAAATGTCACCCATTCCTTCTCTCCTGAGATGCTGCCTGACCTGCTGAGTTACTCCAGCATTTTGTGAATAAATACCTTCGATTTGTACCAGCATCTGCAGTTACCTTCTTACACATTCCTTGTATATGCATACTTGGCCAATAAACTTACTCATACTTCATACTTAAACCACCCATCTCTTTTTTTTTCACAACAGCAAAAATCGCAATCTTGGACCTTGAGCCAAGTGTACTCACTTTAAACCAGTTTGCATTTCAAATAGCCCAAACATCTGCACTCTGCAAGACTGAATATCAAAACATTTATCTGTAGATGCACCAACTTATCATCGAGCGAAAGGCCAAGCCAACTTGGAAACATCCACTTAAAACAATTGCTTGCAAACCAGGTTGTTTGCTGCCCAATGCTTATCGATGAGCTGATGAATTAGGATGGTGGTGCTCGGGAGAGACCCAGGAGAAGAGTGACATCTGGGAGATAATCTTGGCATTTGGGGTTGAATTATGGACTAGGTTTGCATTTGAGTGGAGACTAGCAAGAAGGGTTACCATTGGACCTGGGTTGCGGTGAGGTGAGGGTAGTCTTAACCTATCACTAATTGATAATAGTCCACGCCTTTTCTTCTAACCCAGCACTGATCCAAAATGGCATTACCCATTCTCTGAGAGAGCCATGAGAATGGGTAATGCCATAGAGAGATCTAAAACAATTCGCCTCATCTCCTTCCCAAAAGAACGTCCTTTAATTCTGAGGCTATGACCTCAAGTCCTAGACTCTTCCACTAGTGAAAACATTCTCTCCCACATCCACTCTATCCAAGCCTTTCATTATTCATGTTTCAATGAAGTCCCCCCTCTTTCGTCTAAACTCCAGCGAGCACAGGCCCAGTGCCGTCAAACGCCCATCAAATGTTAACCCACTCATTCCTGGGATCATTCTCGTAAACCTCCTCTGGACCCTCACCAGAGCCAGCACGTCCTTCCTCAGAAATGTTGCCCAAAATTGCTCACCATATTACAATTGCGGCCTTATACAGCCTCAGCATTACAATAGACAATAGACAATAGGTGCAGGAGTAGGCCATTCAGCCCTTCGAGCCAGCACCGCCATTCAATGCGATCATGGCTGATCACTCTCAATCAGTACCCCGTTCCTGCCTTCTCCCCATACCCCCTCACTCCGCTATCCTTAAGAGCTCTATCCAGCTCTCTCTTGAAAGCATCCAACGAACTGGCCTCCACTGCCTTCTGAGGCAGAGAATTCCACACCTTCACCACCCTCTGACTGAAAAAGTTCTTCCTCATCTCCGTTCTAAATGGCCTACCCCTTATTCTCAAACTGTGGCCCCTTGTTCTGGACTCCCCCAACATTGGGAACATGTTATCTGCCTCTAATGTGTCCAATCCCCTAATTATCTTATATGTTTCAATAAGATCCCCCCTCATCCTTCTAAATTCCAGTGTATACAAGCCCAATCCCTGTTTTTTTGTATACGAGCCCTATCGAAATAAATGCTAGCATTTATGGGAAATGGGCCGAACGCAGGCAAGGTAGGACTCGAGTAGATGCAGGCATGTTGGTCAGTGTGGGCAAGTTGGGCCAAAGGGCCCGTTTCCACACTGCGCGACCCTATGACTAAATTATCCAGAGCTCGGCTCACATTCTCATCAATGGCATTGCCTCTGATCTTCTCTGAAGGATGGATTTCCCCCTTGGGGCTGGGGTTGGGATGGATTTCCCCCTTGGGGCTGGGGTTGGGATGGATTTCCCCCTTGGGGCTGGGGTTGGGATGGATTTCCCCCTTGGGGCTGGGGTTGGGATGGATTTCCCCCTGGGGGCTGTGGTTGGGATGGATTTCCCCCTTGGGGCTGGGAGGCAGAGTACTCTCCTGTCTGCTTTTAATTATTTTAACTATGTGGACAATTTCCCTCTTCAGGAGCATCTAATGCTTATTGATTTCAATGCAACTCAATTGCTTCGGTACAAAATGAGATCAATAAATTCAAATCAAGGAATCCAATTGCCTGGAAAAAGACATTAATGTACAGTAACGGCCCAGCACAGGGCCGCAGCAGTACCCTTAATTAGCTTGTTTAATCTAAGAATGTATTTGAAATCTTGTCATTTGCTAATTGGTGCAACGCATGTTCGAGCGGAGAGTGGAACAATTCAACACCATGCATTTTGTTAATCTAATTCCCAGCCCTCAAGTTCAGCCTCGAGTGTATTCGAATCTTGGCAATATCAAAGAGTGACAATTAACATTGGCAATCTGTCTCATTTTCAGATTCGTTTAGTTTTGAGATACAGCATGGAAACAGGCCCTTTGGCCCACCGAGTCCGTGCCGACCAGCGATCGCCCGCACACTAGTTCCATCCTACAAGCTAAACCAGTAGTGTTGCCAACTGTCCCGTATTAGCCGGGACATCCCGTATTTTGGGCTAAATTGGTTTGTCCCGCACGGGACCGCCCTCGTCCCGTATTAGTAGGGTTGCCAACTTCCTCACTCCCAAATAAGGGACAGCGGGTGACGTCATCACCCCGCGCCCCACGTGACCTCACCCAGCCAGCGGCCACGTGCTCCCGCTCCACCAATGGTGGCTGCTTATTGGGAAATTAAAAAAGTGCAAGGAAATCAGGCTGGGTGAGGAAAGAGTTGAAGCAGGTAGCTTCCAAATCCTGAAGCATGGTTTGCCAAATGCTGAAACATGGTTTAGTATCAGTGCCTGGGTCAGTGCAGATTAGTTGTCTTAACTAAGTGGTTATATTCCACCATCGTAGGTAGACACAAAATGCTGGAGTAACTCAGCGGGTCAGGCAGCATCTCGGGAGAGAAGGAATGGGTGACTTTTCGGGTCGAGACCCTGAAGGGAGACGGGAGACGGGAGGCGGGTTGCTATGCAAACTCCGTTAGGCGGCGCCCGGGCCTCCAGTGTCCGGGACTACACTGTCCGAACCTACAGTGTCCAGATCTACAGTGTCTGGGCTCACACTGTCCGGGCCTAGAATGTCCGGGCCTACACTGTCCGGACCTACAGTGTCCAGGCCTACAGCATCCAGGCCTTTAGTGCCCCTCGGGCCTAATACGGGACAAGGGCGGTTCCGTACGGGACAAACCAATTTAACCCAATATAGGGGATGTCCTGGCTAATATAGGACAGTAGGCAACCCTATCTGGGACCCCCTCCTCCCCCCCTCCCCAAGGCTCCACTCCTCCTCCCCTCTCTCCTCCTCCTCCATTCCCCCACCCCCCTCCTTCACTTCCTCCCCTTGGGGGGTCCTCTCTCCTCCTCCAACCCCCCTCCCCCCCCACCCTCAACTGCATCCCTTACAGCCATTCTCAACCTCTTAAAGATGTCTGAAGTGACTCCAAAACGTCACCCATTCCTTCTCTCCAGAGGTGCTGCGTTCGATCACTCTGGACATTCAGTATCCTGATTCAAACACAGCATCAAAATCCCTACAGCATCCGGGCCTATAGCGCTCCCCGGACCTAATACGGGACAAGGGCGGTCCAATTTAGGAACGAACTGCAGATGCTGGCCCACACCCGTAGATAAGACACATGCATGCCCATGCCATTAATGCCGGAGTAACTCAGCGGGTCAGGCAGCGTCTCTGCAGACGATGGAGGGGTCTCGACCCGAAACGTCACCTATTCCTTTTCTCCAGAGATTCTGCCCGACCCATCAGGATTTTGTAGATCTATCAACCTGCACTTTTGGTCACCAAATCTCAGAAACCTCCTTAGCTGACGGAAGCAGTCGTCAAATGTTAAATGCCAATAATCTGCTTTGTCTGCGTTCTTCTCATGAACGTGGCATCATGTTTACACCCTTACCCAACTGGCAGTAGGCATGCATGTGCACACGTGCACACATGTGAACGCAGCTGGCGTGCCATGGCACACGCGTGAACGCAAACGCTCATCACCCCACGCCACCCAAAGTTCACCCATGCACTCAGACAGCACAAGCCACAGAGCTGACCTTTCGTAAGTCCACAAGTTCTAGGAGCAGAATTAGGCCATTCGGCCCCTTCAGGAAAGCCCTTCATGGCTGATCTGGTCTTTCCCTCTCAACCCCATTCTCCCGGCTTCTCCCCGTAGCCCCTGACTCACTCACCAAGAAGGACGTTCCGTTTCGTTCAAAAGACCGTGTGGAGCCAGTTCAAAGCAACAAGCTCGCAAGTTACAGGAGTAGATCCAGGCCATTCGGCCCTATACGAGTGCACCCTGCCATTTCAATCAAAGATACTAGAGGAGCAAGATGGACCACTCCACCTATACTAAAATGACGACATGACATACTACGGTTTTTAAGGTCGAGTGGTCTATCTTGCTCTGCTCTATTATCTTTGGTTCAAAGTACCGAGTTCACAAGTTACAGGAGTAGAACTAGGCCATTCGGCCCATTCCGCCATTTAATCATGGCTTGATCCCTGTCTCCTCATCCCAATTTTCTTGCCTTCTCCCCCATAACCCTTGACACCCGAAGGAATTCTTAATGGAACTACCATGATTTCGACAGCAACCCTCTGCTCCAGAGGTTTGTGTCACGGATGGAGTTAGGGTTGCCAACTTCCTCACTCCCAAATATGGGACAAAGGGTGACGTCAACGCCCCGCGCCCCAACGTGACCGCACCCAGCCAGCGGCCACGTGCTCCCGCTCCACCAATGGCGGCCGCCATTTTAGTAGGCAGAAACTTGGAATTCTCTGCCTCAGAAGGCAGTGGAGGCCAATTCTCTGAATGCATTACAGAGAGAGCTCGATAGAGCTCTTAAGGATAGCGGAGTCAGTGGGTATGGGGAGAAGGCAGGAATGGGGTACTGATTGAGAATGATCAGCCATGATCACATTGAATGGCGGTGCTGGCTCGAAGGGCCGAATGGCTTCCTCCTGCACCTATTGTCTATTGTCTATTGCAGAAACATTAAAAAAGAAAACTAACAAAAATTTGTGTGAATTAATAGATGAGATATATTCTGCATTTTTATGGTATCACACATGATACTGTTCCCCCAAAACACTGATTACACTGCGAGAGGCATAGCGAGCGGTGGGTTTAGCTTACTAAAATGGCGGACATTAAGCTCCTTTGCGTACTACACTTCTTTGCGTACTACACTTCAGTATGGGAGATTTCAACGGAGTGGTTCATCTTTGTTTGGGAGTGAGATAGTGGGCAACCCTACTAATACGGGACAAGGGGACAAACTAATTTAGCCCAAAGCACGGGATGTCCCGGCTAATACAGGCCAGTTGTCAACCCTAGACGGAATAGGCCTGAATTATTCTTCTGACAAGACTGGGCCAGTGAAGGGCGTGGGTTCCAATTATCCACTTACCTTGAGATTTAATTTCAACCAACAGACAAGAACCTTATTTATCTGCTGCCTTTTGAGATAATTGGGCCCATCTGTTGTGCCTTACATCACCCACACACCGGAGACCATTTTGGGACCAATTAACACCCGACTAATGCAGCGTGCAAAATATAGCACGCACCAAGAAATACATTTTACAGCCACTGGGTGCTCGTTTTGTTTGGTTAAACATCCCCTTCAAATCTCTCCAAGGCAACCCACATTTAGCCCCCGGTGCTCACAAGTTAACAGGTTATAGGAGCAGAATTAGGCCATTCGGCCCATCGGGTCTACTCCGCCATTCAATCATGGCTGATCCCTGCCTCCTAATCCCCATTTTCCTGCCTTCTCCCCATAACCCTTGACACCCGTTCTAATCAAGAACTTGTCTATATCCGCCTTAAAAATATCCACTGACTTGACCTCCACAGCCCTCTGTGGCAGTGTGAGTTCCACAGATTAACTACCCTCGGGACTAAAGCGATTTACTTTGGTCCTCCTTCTGATAGATCCCGGGGATGGGACTAGTTTATTTTTTTAATTTATTTTAATTTATAGACAATAGACAATAGACAATAGGTGCAGGAAAAGGCCAATCGGCCCTTCGAGCCAGCACCACCATTCAATGTTATCATGGCTGATCATTCTCAATCAGTACCCCGTTCCTGCCTTCTCCCCATACCCCCTGACTCTGCTATCCTTAAGAGCTCTATCTAGCTCTCTCTTGAATGCATTCAGAGAATTGGCCTCCACTGCCTTCTGAGGCAGAGAATTCCACAGATTTACAACTCTCTGACTGAAAAAGTTTTTCCTCATCTCCGTTCTAAATGGCCTACCCCTTATTCTTAAACTGTGGCCCCTGGTTCTGGACTCCCCCAACATTGGGAACACGTTTCCTGCCCCTAACGTGTCCAACCCCTTAATAATCTTATACGTTTCGATAAGATCCCCTCTCATCCTTCTAAATTCCAGTGTATACAAGCCTAGCCGCTCCAGTCTTTCAACATATGACAGTCCCGCCATTCCGGGAATTTATCTTCTCCAAAGGCCAGGATCTAGATAAATATATCAGATGGCACGCAAGATAGCTTCAAAAAGAGGTTGTGTGCACACGGTAGCTCTCCGCAGGTCTTGCAGGGTTTGTTTTAATGAGTGACCTCTGTGCTCCATTGTGATGTATTCCATTCTACACAAGGAGATGACTAGGGTTGCCAACTGTCCCGTATTCGCCGGGACATCCCGTATTTTGGGCTAAATTAGTTTGCCCCGTACGGGACCACCCTTGTCCTGTCACCGCCCCGCGTGCCCACGTGACCTCACCCAGCCATCGGCCACGTGCTCCCGCTCCACCAATGGCGGCCGCCGCCATTGGTGGAGCGGGAGCACGTGGCCGCTGGCTGGCTGGCTGAGGTCCCGTGGGCGCGCGGGGCGGTGAGGTCACCCTTTGTCCCATATTTGGGAGTGAGGAAGTTGGCAACCCTAATCATGAGGGCGTAATTAATCACGATTAGTCGTATGTATATTAGGCCCATTTCTAATTCCAGCATTTGTGGCTAGAAATGTCACCAATTAAGTTTCTTCTCCCCCCAGGAAAACTGATTAACTTGGAAACTCCGTCCTTCTGCTTGGAAATTCTCAGATGGCTCTGGTAAGTTTTTGTGGCACGTTAAGAAAAAGCAATGTATCTAGGGTTGCCAACTGTCCCGTATTAGCCAGGACATCCCGTATTTTGGGCTAAATTGGTTTGTCCCGTACGGGACCGCCCTTGTCCCGTATTAGGCCCGGGGAGGGGCGCTGTCGGCCCAGGGGTCCGCTGTAGGCCCGGACACCGTAGGCCCGGAGGCCGCAGTAGGCCCGGACACTGTAGGCTAACGGAGTGTGTTCGGGGAGCGGGGCCGAGTGTGTTCGCCTAACGGAGGTTGTGTAGCAACCCGCCTCCCTGCCCCCAGCCCGGGCGGCCGCCATTGGTGGAGCGGGAGCACGTGACCGCTGGCTGGGTGAGGTCACATGGGGCGCGGGCGGTGACGTCACCTTTTGTCCCTTATTTGGGAGTGAGAAAGTTGGCAACCCTAAATGTATCCCACAGCTAAGTAAACAAGGTATTACAGCTCATGTAATACACATTTCAATAACTCAGCAGCTGTGTAAACCTTTTAGGCCACCCATGTGTTTAAAGAACCTGGCTGTAGTTTGCTCGTGTCCGCGATATTGTGGCTCTGCCCCTGAAATAAAACAGCTGCTTCTATTCAGACACAAGATGCCGGAGTAACTCAGCGGGCCAGGCAGCATCTTTGGAGAAGGAATGGGTGACGTTTCGGGTCCAGACCCTTCTTCAGACTGAGAGTCAGGGGAGAGGGAGACTAGAGATATGGAAGGGTAAGGTGTGAAAACGCAGATCAAAGGGGCGACATGATACGGGCTGCGCGGTGGCGCAGCGGTAGAGTTGCTGCCTTACAGCGCCTGCAGGGCCGGAGAACCAAGGGTTCGATCCCGACTGCGGGCGCCGTCTGTACGGAGTTTGTACGTTCTCCCTGTGACCTGCGTGGGTTTTCTCCGAGATCTTCGGTTCCCTCCCACACTCCAAAGGCGTACAGGTTTGTAGGTTAATTGGCTGGGTATAAGTGTTAATTGTCCCTGGTGTGTGTAGGGTGGTGTTATGGTGTGGGGATCGCTGGTCGGTGCGGACCCGGTGGGCCGAAGGGCCTGTTTCCGCGCTGTATCTCTAAAACTAAACCTAACTAAACCAAGCTAAAGGGGAACGACGATCAAGGAAATGTAGAATGGTACATTGAAGATGGACACAAAAAGCTGGAGTAACTCAGCGGGTCAGGCAGCATCTCTGGAGAGAAGGAATGGGTGACGTTTCGGGTCGAGACCCTTCTTCGGACATTGGTAGCTGAGGGGCAGGTGACAATGAGGCATACAGTCAGTGGGGGGGGGGGTTCATTAGTTTACCAGGCAGCTCCAGTTGTAGGAACTGGAAGCGGAGACTCTGCCTCAGGTCACGAGCTGAGATCTCGCTGGCTGAATCTCACACAGTGTTGTTAAACACTGCCAGCAAGCTCAGAGAGAGAGCCACCCTACATGCCAGAACGCCTCTTGAAACTATAAAGGAGAAGGTGGCATTGTGAGAAAGAGGCGGCAGGGCCTGTGGCTGATCGTGGGCAAGGTTTACATCACGCTGCTGACCTCACACCAAGGCGTAGTCAAACTGGCCCCTCTCCAGCCCATCCTTGCCGTCTAACCAGGAGGAGGCGGGCATCCTGCTGTAGGGGTCCAGCAATATCCGGAAACATCGCACCACCAGGATGATCAGGAAAATGAGCAGGAAAATCACAAAGACAAAGACGGTTTTCTGCTCGGCCCCCATGGGGACGGAGTGGGCCGAGCCCCCGGCCAGGTAGGTGGGCCAGGACGCCGACAGCTCGTCGTCCACCGTGGACAGGTCATTCATGGCGGCAGCAGCATCGTTCATCGCCCGCTCCTCCCCTGCGCGCGGTTTTACAATGGGCTCTTCTGAATGTCCGCTTGTCACCAGCCTGCCAGGGTCACACCAATCCTCCAGCCTCCAACGCCCGCTCTGCAAAACAACAAACAATCCTTCAGGATTGCTGCAGAACCCGCCACCTTCAGCTTAGTATATTTTGGTTTGGAGACACAGTGCGGGCGGGAGCAGGCCCTTCGGCCCACCGAGTCCACACTAAACAATGGTCACCTGTTCTGTGTTATCCCAGTTTCGCATCCTACGCACGAGGGGCAATTTACAGAAGCCAATTAAACACTGCACGTGTTTGGAGTGTGGGAGGAAGCCGAAGCACCCGGAGAAAACCCACGCGGTCACAGGAAGAACATACAAACTCCGAAAAGACAGCGCTCGTAGTCAGGATCGAACCCGGGTCTCTGGCGCTAGGATTGCCAACTGTCCCGTATTAGCCGGGACATCCCGTATATTGGGCTAAATTGGTTTTATCCCATATGGGACCGCCCTTGTCCCTTATTAGGCCCGGGGGGCGCTGTAGGCCCGGACACTGTAGGCCCGGACATTGTAGGCCCGGACACTGTAGGCCCGGACAATGTAGGCCCGGACACTGTAGGCCCGGACACTGTAGGCCCGGACACTGTAGACCCGGACACTGTAGGCCCGGACACTGTAGGCCCGGACACTGTAGGCCCGGACACTGTAGGCCCGGACACTGTAGGCCTGGACGCTGTAGGCCCGGACACTGTAGGCCCGGACATTGTAGGCCCGGGGGCCGCTGTAGTCCTAGAAACTGTAGGCTAACGGAGTGTGTTCGGGGAGCGGGGCCGAGTGTGTTCGCCTAACGGAGGTTGCGTAGCAACCCGCCTCCTGGCCCGGGTGGCCGCCATTGGTGGAGCGGGAGCAGGTGGCCACTGGCTGGGTGAGGTCACGTGGGGCGCGGGACGGTGACGTGATCCTTTGTCCCTTATTTGGGAGTGAAAAAGTTGACAACCCTACCTGACGTCGTACGGCAGCAACTCTACCGCTGTGCCATTGCCTCGTTAGGGACGATGCAAGAGCCCCTCCTTCACCCAGTGGATTTACATTCCTGCACACGCCACTGTTTGTTCATCAGCAGGCTGACACACATTCCATCAACATGTTTAACTCTCATTCTTGTCTGATTCTCCTTCCTTGGTGCAGACATGCTAATGCTGACAACCATTTCCCTAGTCGTACTGTCTAGAATCCATTCCATGCATCAACTCAGATGATGTCAAGCAGCCATGGCCATCACGTTTAATCCTGACCCTGTTCAAAACAAGTGTCCCACACCTGTACTTATCTGGAAATAGACACAAAATGCTAGAGTAACTCAGTGGGACTGGCAGCATCTCTGGAGAGAAGGCATAGGTGGAGAATTGGGTCGAGACCCTTCTTCAGACTGAGAGTCAGGGGAGAGGGAGATACAGATGTAAGGAAATGTAAAGTGTGAAAACGAGACCTCAAAAGAGTTTTAGTATATAGGTGACAGGACACGACGTACGTCATTTAGGCCATTTAGAACGGAGATGAGGAAAAACTTTTTCACTCAGAGAGTTGTGAATCTGTGGAATTCTCTGCCTCAGAAGGAAGTGGAGGGCAATTCTCTGAATGCATTCAAGAGAGAGCTGGATAGAGCTCTTAAGGATAGCAGAGTCAGGGGGTATGGGGAGAAGGCAGGAACGGGGTACTGATTGAGAATGATCAGCCATGATCACATTGAATGGCAGTGCTGGCTAGAAGGGCCGAATGGCGTCCTCCTGCACGTATTGTCTATTATCTATTGTCTATTGAGACCCTTCTTCAGACTGAGAGTCAGGGGAGAGGGGAGACACAGATGTAAGGAAATGTAAAGTGTGAAAACGAGACCTCAAAAGAGTTTTAGTATATAGGTGACAGGACACGACGTATGTCTCCAATTCTTCTAATGTATCTTTGGAGAAAGTAATTCACTGAACCTCGACCATTATGTCAAACAGCACATTAACTGCCTGCCAGCCGATAATTAGCTGACCTTCATCAACGTGATACACTTTGTCTAACTTCTGTTAAGTAATAGGCACAGAGTCTCTTGCCCAGAGCAGGGGAATCAAGAGCCAGTGGGCATAGGTTTACAGTGAAGGGGAAAGGTTTTGTGGGGAATCTGAGGGGTAGCCTTTTCACGCAAAGGCTGGTGGGTGTACGGAATGAGCTGCCTGTGGAGGTATCGCAACGTTTAAGAAGCAATTAGACAGATAGAAAACATAGAAAACATAGAAAATAGGTGCAGGAGTAGGCCATTCGGCCCTTCGAGCCTGCACCGCCATTCAATATGATCATGGCTGATCATCCAACTCAGTATCCCGTACCTGCCTTCTCTCCATACCCCCTGATCCCTTTAGCCACAAGGGCCACATCTAACTCCCTCTTAAATATGGCCAATGAACTGGCCTCAACTACCTTCTGTGGCAGAGAATTCCACAGATTCACCACTCTCTGTGTGAAAAATAAAACTTTCTCATCTCGGTCCTAAATGACTTCCCCCTTATCCTTAAACTGTGACCCCTTGTTCTGGACTTCCCCGATAACGGGAACAATCTTCCTGCATCTAGCCTGTCCAACCCCTTAAGAATTTTGTAAGTTTCTATAAGATCCCCCCTCAATCTTCTAAATTCCAGATAGATGGATACGGCAAATTTTGAGGGACGTGGACTTGAGGTCGAAGATTTTTCCAATAGTGTTTTACAGGCCAGGTAATTGTCAATCCCATCTCCAGCACGTTAGGCTCCTGCCAATGTATGAAGCCAGGGTGTGATGAGTTCTGGAACAAAGTGATCCTAGGCAGATCCTAAAATGGCCGAAACTGGTTATTGATGAGTGTTGCCTCTTAGCACAGTTGACAGTCTCTTCCATCACATTACCCGATGGGTGAAACTGGACAGCAATCGATGTCGATCAATAGGGTTGCCGACTTCCTCACTCTCAAAGGAGGGACAAAGGGTGACCTCACCGCCCCCCCCCCCCCCCCCGCGCCCCACGTGACCTCATCCCAGCCAGCGGCCACGTGCTCCCGCTCCACCAATGGCGGCCGCCATTGGTGGAGCGGGAGCACGTGGCCGCTGGCTGGGATGAGGTCACGTGGGGCGCGGGGGGCGGTGATGTCACCCTTTGTCCCTCCTTTGGGAGTGAGGAAGTTGGCAACCCTACTAATTCTGGACAAGGGCGGTCCCGTACGGGACAAACCAATTTAACCCAAAATGCGGGATGTCCCGGCTAATACGGGAAAGTTGGCAACCCTATTGGTCAATGAACACAAGGATTTTCATAAGTTCATACGTGATAGAAGCAGAAATAGGCCATTCAGCCCATCAAGTCTACTCCGCCATTCAATCATGACTGGTCTATCTTTCCCTCTCAACCCCATTTTGCTGCCTTCTCCCCGTAACCCCTGACACCCGTACTAATCAAGAATCTATCAATCTCCACCTTAAAAATACCCAATGACTTGGCCTCCACAGCCTTCTGTGGCAAAGAATTCCACAGAGTCACCAGCCTCTGGCTAAAGAAATCCCTCCTCGTCTCCTTTCTAAAGGCACGTAAATGGACATTGACCATTTTAACTGCACATTTGTTACCATAAGTTAAGGAAATGTTCAATTACCAATCGAACCAAATGTTCGATTAAAATCAATCCACTGAAGTTAATCAGTTAAAATCAATCCACTGAAGTTAATGAAACCGCCTTACAAGACACAGATCCTAAACACCAAAGACTGTTGTTCGGCCTGGGCTAGTTGGGCCGAAGGGCCTGTTTTCACGCTGTATGATCTATGATTCTTACACATTTCCCATTACGTTGGCATGGAGTTGAACAGTCACCTACGTTGCCTCATGGAAGCAACATAAAAGTATATATTTTATTTTAATTATTGTCAATTAGGAGATCACTTTTAACCCTGCCCCTCTTTTAGTTTTGGGCGGCACAGTGGCGCAGCGATAGAGTTGCTGTCTCACAGCGTCAGAGTCCCGGGTTCAATCCTGACTGCGGGTGCTGTCTGTCTGTGTGGAGTTTGTACGCTCTCCCCGTGACCGCGTGGGTTTTCCCCGGATGTTCTGGTTTCCTCTTGCACTCCAAAGACGTACAGGTCTGTAAGTTAATTGGCTTTGGTAAAACTTGTAAACCGTCCCGAGTGCGCAGGATGGGTCAGTGCAATGGATGATCGCTGGTCGCCATGGACACACAAGGCCGTAGGACCTACTTCTACGCTGCATCTCTAATATGTGAACTCTAAAGGCTCTTTAAAGAGGAGGTAAAGGTAGCAAACAAATTTATCTGTCACTGAAAGGAAGCATGCAGGTACAGCAGGCAGTGAAGAAAGCCAATGGAATGCTGGCCTTCATAACAAGATTTGAGTATAGGAGCAAAGAGGCCCTTCTGCAGTTGTACAGGGCCCTAGTGAGATCGCACCTGGAGTACTGTGTGCAGTTTTGGTCTCCAAATTTGAGGAAGGATATTCTTGCTATTGAGGGCGTGCAGCGTAGGTTTACTAGGTTAATTCCCGGAATGGCGGGACTTTCATATGTTGAAAGACTGGAGCGGCTAGGCTTGTATACACTGGAATTTAGAAGGATGAGAGGAGATCTTATCGAAACGTATAAGATTATTAAGGGGTTGGACACGTTAGAGGCAGGAAACATGTACCCATTGTTGGGGGAGTCCAGAACCAGGGACCACAGTTTAAGAATAAGGGGTCGGCCATTTAAAACGGAGATGAGGAAAAACTTTTTCAGTCAGAGAGTTGTGAATCTGTGGAATTCACTGCCTCAGAAGGCAGTGGAGGCCAATTCTCTGAATGCATTCAAGAGAGAGCTAGATAGAGCTCTTAAGGATAGCGGAGTCAGGGGGTATGGGGAGAAGGCAGGAACGGGGTACTGATTGAGAATGATCAGCCATGATCACATTGAATGGTGGTGCTGGCTCGAAGGGCTGAATGGCCTCCTCCTGCACCTATTGTCTATTGTCTATAATTTTGTAGTTTAATTGGCTTTGGTAAAACTTGTAAACCGTCCCTAATGTGTATAGGGGGGTGTGAGTGTAACAGGGACCGCTGGTTGGCGTGGAACCGTTGGGTCGAGGGTCTGTTTCCACGCGTTTTAGAAAGCAACGAGAAAACAGATATGATGAAGGAAAAGATCCGCTAACGTTTAAGACTGTGCAGGAAAGAACTGCAGGTGCTGGTTCAAACCGAAGATGGACACGAAAAGCTGAGGTAACTCAGCGGGACAGGCAGCATCATCCGGAGAGAAGGAATGGGCGACGTTTCGGGTCGAGACCTTCTGAAGAAGCTTTGTGTGTCTATCTGATGTTTAAGACTGGCTGATTTGCAGACATTGAGTTAGCTTGCGTCGTGAAGTGGAGAAGCACTTGCACACTATGACTCAGTGCACTGAAGTAAAGTGAGATCTGGAGCCAAGGTCACTGTGGCTTGAGCCCCACAGGTAGACGTGGCAAGTCAGCCAAGATCAGCATCTACCGCACAGCTCAGACACAAACTCACAAATATTACTGCCGCGAAGAATGGAATTTAAAAGAGTTAGGTAGAGCTCATGGGGCTAGCGGGGAATCAAGGGGTATGGGGAGAAGGCAGGTATGGGGTACTGATTGTGGATGATCAGCCATGATCACAATGAATGGCAGTGGTGCTGCCTCGAAGGGCCGAATGGCCTCCTCCTGCACCTGTTTTCTATGTTTCTATGTTTCTATGTTTAGAGGTGCGGGGCCAAAGATTAGTGCTGCCCTTCGGCAGAATCCAAACAGCCTTCCCTCAGAGTAACGTGCCTCAGGGGCAAGTGGCAAAGAGGCAGCACGTGAGACGATCGACTTCAATTCCATCCGAGGTGTGGAAAATAATGGAAACGTCGCAAAATTAAACGGAAGTCGAGGGTCCAATGGGAAAACTGAAACTGGAACATAAAATGGTAGAAACTCCTCTACGGCAACAGCAGACAGAGACACTGTTAGCCCTTTAAGTCCGAGACTTTAAGTTTGTCAGAGTTAGAGAAGAGGTAAAAGGAGTGAGTTAGACAATAGGTGCAGGAAGAGGCCATTCGGCCCTTCGAGCCAGCACCGCCATTCAATGTGATCATGGCTGATCATTCTCAATCAGTACCCCGTTCCTGCCTTCTCCCCATACCCCCTGACTCCGCTATCCTTAAGAGCTCTATCTAGCTCTCTCTTGAATACATTCAGAGAATTGGCCTCCACTGCCTTCTGAGGCAGAGAATTCCACAGATTCACAACTCTCTGACTGAAAAAGTTTTTCCTCATCTCAGTTCTAAATGGCCTACCCCTTATTCTTAAACCGTGGCCCCTTGTTCTGGACTCCCCCAACATTGGGAACATGTTTCCTGCCTCTAACGTGTCCAACCCCTTAATAATCTTGTACGTTTCAATAAGATCTCCTCTCATCCTTCTAAATTCCAGTGTTTGCAGTTTGCAGTCGTATTGAAGGTAAGGTAAGGGGAGGGGGTGGGCAGAGCAATTAGAGGGATAGAGTGACACAGTGTGGAAACAGGCCCCTCGGCCCAACCTGCCCTCACTGGCCAACGTGTTCCAGCCACGCTAGTCCCACCTGCCCGAGCTTGGTCCATATCTGCAGAGGGTCTGATGATGCAGTCTGGGATGCAGCCAGGGGCCGTCATCGTTGGAGGGAAGGCAAGGTGACGACTGCCTGTCCTTCAGATCGTTGCCAAGATCCGCTCCAAGCTGTCAAGTGCATTACCATGGTGCGGTGATGCTGCACAGGCCAGGGACTGATGTCAAGATGAGAGTGATTATCCAGTGCCAAGCCAACGTTGACTCGGGAATCAAACTGTGTGACAGACTACAGGCTGGAGCCCCACATACACAGGCGTCCGCACAACAAGACTCTACTGTTGGTCTGAAGAAGGGTCTCGACCTGACACGCCACCTATTCCCTTTCTCCAGAGATGCTGCCTGACCCGCTTAGTTACTCCATCATTTTTGTGTCAATCTCCGGTGTAAACCAGCATCTGCAGTTCCTTCGTACACAGGACGTATGATGGGCATTTGACGGCACTGGGCCTGTACTCGCTGGGGTTTAGAAGGATGAGGGAGGGGGGGAACCTCATTGAAAGAAAGTTACCGAACAGTGTAAGGCCTGAATAGAGTGGACGCGCGGGGGATGTTTCCACTAGTGGGAGAGTCGAGGACCAGAGGGCACAGCCTCAGAATAAAAGGGGTGTACCTTTAGAAAGGAGATGAGAAGGAATTTTAATCAGAGGGTGGTGAGTCTGTGGGATTCATTGCTACAGACGGGCAGTGGAGGCCAAGTCATTGGGCATTTGTAAAGCAGAGAACGATGGGTTCTTGATCAGTACTGGTGTACGAGGTTATGGGGAGAAGGCAGGAGAATGGGGTCAAGAGGGAAAGATAGATCAGCCAGGATTGAATGGTGGAGTAAACTCAATGGGCTGAATAGTCTAAATCTGCTCCTATGATTTATGAATTTATGAAGACTCACCTATTTCTAGCCCCCCCCCCCCCCCCCCCCACCGATATTCTTTCCTCTGATTTCACAATTTGCAACTCTTCAAACCTTTTGTCTCACACTTTCTGTTATTTTACCTCTTGCATTTGTTCCAACATCTGCCTATCAAACCCCCACCTCCCCCCCCCAGCTTGTGTTCACCTATTACCTGCCGTACTTTTTCCAACCCCTCCTCTCTTCCAGCTTTCTGCTCCCCCCCCCCCCCCCACACAATCAGTCTGCAGAAGAGTCTCGACCCAAAACGCCACCTAGCCACGTTCTCCAGGGATGCTGAGTTACTCCAGCACTTTGTATTTTTTTATAGTTACTCCAGCACTTTGTGTCTTTTTTTTTTGGTAAACCAGCATCTGCAGTTCCTTGTCTCCACCCTACTGTTATCGGCGGTACACGGTAAAATCTGTCCGTCTGCTGATTGCGGGAGGGCAGGATGGAGCGGGAAGTCCCAGTAAACATGTATAGGAAGGCAACTTCAGATGCTGGTTTAACCTGAAGATAAACTCCACAGCATGCTGGAGCAACTCAGCGGGTCAGGCAGCATCTCCGGAGAGAAGGAATCGGGTGACGTTTCGGGTCGAGAGCCTTCTTCAGACATGAGGCAGTAAGCATGAACAGAAACATGACCCACGTCTCTCTCTCTTCACTAACTGACGAACCCCTTTTTTAGTATGAAACAACTTACAGTATGCAAACGCAGGATTCACACAGCAGGAGCATCTGTAACTAAAAAAAAAGAAAGGCATTTAAAATTCAGGCAGCAAACTTTCATAATTATCCGTCCACTCAGCATGGCATCAACACGAAGTGAAAATAAAAATACACTGCAGATGTTGGAAAACTGAAATTGGAACGAGAAATGGTGAAACACCTCAGCGGCACGGTGGCGCTGCGGTAGAGTTGCCGCCTTACAGCGAATGCAGCGCCGGAGACCCGGGTTCGATCCCGACTACGGGCGCCGTCTGTACGTTCTCCCCGTGACCTGCGTGGGTTTTCTCCGAGATCTTCGGTTTCCTCCCACACTCCAAAGACGTGCAGGTTTGTAGGTTAATTGGCTTAGTAAATGTAAACAAATTGTCCCTAGTGGGTGTAGGATGATGTTAATGTGCGGGGATCGCTGGTCGGCGCGGACCCAGTGGGCCGAAAGGGCCTGTTTTCGCGCTGTATCTCTAAACTAAACTAAAGCAACAGCAGCAACACTGTTAACGCTTCGAGTTCGAGACCTTCCGTCAGAGTTAGAGGAGAAGTAGAAGGAGTGAGTGAAGGCGAGGGAGGGGGCTGGCCAGAGCAATTAGAGTCAAGGAGTGATACAGCGTGGAAACAGGCCCTTCGGCCCAACTTGCCCATACCGGCCAACATGTCCCAGCTACACTAGTCCCACCTGCCTGCATTTGGCCCATATCCTTCCAAACCTGTCCTATCCATGTACCTGTCTAACTGTCTCTTAAACACTGCGATAGTTCCTGCCTCAACTACCTCCTCTGGCAGCTTGTTCCACACACCCACCACCCTTTGTGTGAAATGGTTATCCCTCAGATTCCTAAGAAATCTTTTCCCCATCACCTTAAACCTTTAGGTCCTCGATTCACCCACTCTGGGCAAGAGACTCTGTACGTCTAATGTCCTTGCTATTGAGGAAGTGCAGCGTAGGTTCACGAGGTTAATCCCTAGGATGGTGGGACTGTCATATGAGGAAAGGTTGGAAAGACTGGGCTTGTATTCACTGGAGTTTAGAAGGGTGAGAGGGGATCTTATTGAGACGAAAAAAATCATAAAAGGACTGGACAAGCTAGATGCAGGAAAAATGTTCCCAATGTTGGGGGAGTCCAGAATCAGGGGCCACACAGTCTAAGAATAAAGGGGAGGCCATTTAAAACTGAGGTGAGAAGACACCTTTTCACCCAGAGAGTTGTGAATTTGTGGAATTCTCTGCCACAGAAGGCAGTGGAGGCCAATTCACTGGATGAATTTAAAAGAGATTTAGATAGAGCTCTAGGGGCTAGCGGAATCAAGGGATATGGGGAGAAGGCAGGCAGGGGTTACTGATTGTGAATGATCAGCCATGATCACAATGAAATGACGGTGCTGGCTCGAAATGGCCAAATGGCCTTCTCCTGCACCTATTTTCTATGTTTTTATCTATGTTTCTCTCTTCCCCAGTTCTGACTCAGTCCCTGGTCTCAGACTTGAAACATTAACTCCATTTCGCTTTTTACTGAGACGCAAGGAACTGCAGAGGCCAGTTTAGAAAAAAACGCAAAGTGCTGGAGTAACTCAGCGGGTCAGGCAGCATCTCTGGAGGATTGGATAGGGCTCCATCTTGGATGTGTGGTGGCTGATGTACAGTAGGCACCTCATGTTGAAAGGATTCACAGTCGAACAGCTTCCACCCCTCAATACCGAGTGGAAGCAACTCATCCTCAATCTCAAGGGACTCCTCCTCAGAAGAAGATGTCTTTGAAGTCAAACATTCTTCAGTGTTTTTGTGCAGAGAGTCAAAGCATTTTTTTTAAAAGGCCCTTTGAAGGATATCAGAGGCTAGAATAATTATTTTCTGACCATCTCATTTTTAATTCATAAATTATTATGAAAAGCAGCATGGGGAAAACCGATGAAGAAAAATTATTTTAATTGCTTCAGTTTGAGCTAACTAGAGAATATTAGACTTTGAGAGCCTTAAAATTGGCCGCTCCCTCTTCTCCCATCGGGCAAAAGGTACAGAAGTGTGAAAACGCACACCTCCAGATTCAGCGACAGTTTCTTCCCAGCTGTTATCAGGCAACTGAATCATCCTACCACAGCCAGAGAGCAGTGCTGAACTACTATCTACCTCTTTGGTGACCCTCTCACTATCTTTACAAAATGCTGGAGTAACTCAGCAGGTCAGGCAGCATCTCAGGAGAGAAGGAATGGGTGACGTTTCGGGTCGAGACCCTTCTTCAGACTGAAGAAGGGTCTCGACACGAAACGTCACCCATTCCTTCTCTCCTGAGATGCTGCCTGACCTGCTGAGTTTCTCCAGCATTTTGTGAAATAAATACCTTCGATTTGAACCAGCATCTGCAGTTATTTTCTTACTCTCACTATCTTTGATCGGACTTTGCTGGCTTTGCCTTGCACTAAACGTTATTCCCTTACCATGTACCTATACACAGTAACTGGCTCGATTGCAATCGTGCATTGTCTTTCCGCTGACTGGTTAGCACGCAACAAAAGCTTTTCACTGTACCTCGGTACGCGTGGCAATAAACTGAACTGAACCCAACTAAAATGAAAAACAGTCTGGTTTTTGTTTAACCAATGGAAAGGTTTTCAGTTGTATATAAATTGAATGCAAATTAATAAGCAAATGAGGAATAAATGAGGAATAAATAAATGAGGAATAAATAAATAAATGAGGAATAAATGAGGAATAAATAAATAAATAAATAAATAAATAAATAAATAGATAGATAGATAGATAGATAAATAAATAAATAAATAAATAAATAAATAAATAAATAAATAAATGAGGAATAAATGAGGAATCATACTTTGCGGTTTTCCTGGAGCTCCTTGATGCTGACCATCACTTGAGGGTCACATCTGCTAATGAGCCAGCGCTGAAACAGGCCCTTCGGCCCAACTTCCCCGTGCCGCCCAACATTCCCCATCCACATCAGTCCCGCCTGCCCGCGTTTGGCCCGCACCCCTCTGTACTTCCGCTATCCATGAATACGTCCATGAAATTCCAGCTTGCTGATTTGATTTTCCCCTCAATGCTACATTTTCCATTCTAGCCTCCCTCACAGCGCCAGAGACCCGGGTTCCACCCTGACTACGGGTGCTGCCCGTACGGAGTTTGTACATTCTTCCCCCGTGACCAGTGGGGGTTTTCTCCAGGATCTCCGGTTTCCTCCCACACTCCAAGGACGTGCACATTTGTAGATTAATTGGCATGGTAAAATTGTAAATTGTCCGTAGCGTGTGTAGGATAGCATTAGTGTGCGAGGATCGCCAGTCGGCGCGGACTCGGTGGGCCGAAGGGCCTGTTTCCACGCTGTATCTCTAAACTAAACTAAACTGAATCCTAGCTTGTAATTTGCCCTTAATGGCCTTGTGATGATGATCCCTTTAAACGCCATTGTATCTAAACATCATTGGTCCTGTACCTCCCCTCTCCATTTATAATGTATTAAGAGTAAAACAGCACCAAACAAGACCCTTTTGCCCAACGTGTCTATGCCAATCATCAAGCACTCCATCCTGCACTAATCCTACCCTAATCCCACTTAACTCATAAATTCTAGGAGCAGAATGAAGCCATTCGGCCCATCAAGCCTACTCCAATCATGGCTTTCCACTCATATCTTTCCACTCAACCCCATTCTTATGCCTTCTTAGATTTGTTTAGATTTAGAGATACAGCGCAGAAACAGGCCCTTCAGCCCACCGGGTCTGCGCCGCCCAGTGATCCCCGCACATTAACACTATCCTACACCCACTAGGGACATTTTTTTTTACATTTGCCCAGCCAATTAACCTACAAACCTGTACGTCTTTGGAGTGTGGGAGGAAACCGAAGATCTCGGAGAAAACCCACGCAGGTCACGGGGAGAACGTACAAACTCCGTACAGACGGCGCCCGTAGTCAGGATCGAACCTGAGTCTCCGGCGCTGCATTCGCTGTAAGGCAGCAACTCTACCGCTGCGCCACCGTGCAGTAACCTGCACTAATCAATTCACCAACTTCACCAAACGTTTCCATCAGCTTCCTCGACTTTCACCTGCACACTAGGTTAACTGGGTTGACTTATTATTAACCTAAAGTGGCCAATTAATTGGGCAGCAACCCAGTGCTCTGACTTTCATTTTTTCTAACTTCAAGTAACCCCTGCACTCCCTCTCTCTCCATCCCTCCCCCACGCAAGTCGCACCAGGTTCTCGTTCTCACCCAGCAAACAGCTGACACTGGACTGCTTCTTCCTTTATCATCGGTACTTTTTTGCATATAGACAATGGACAATGGGTGCAGGAGGAGCCCATTCGGCCCTTCGAGCCAGCACCACCATTCAATGTGATCATGGCTGATCATTCTCAATCAGTAACCCGTTCCTGCCTTCTCCCCATACCCCCTGACTCCGCTATCCTTAAGAGCTCTATCTAGCTCTCTCTTGAATGCATTCAGAGAATTGGCCTCCACTGCCTTCTGAGGCAGAGAATTCCACAGATTCACAACTCTCTGACTGAAAAAGTTTTTCCTCATCTTTCATCCATTTGATCTGTATCTCTCTACATCACTGACTATATCTCTCGTTTCCTTTTACCCTGGCTAGTCTGAAGAAGGGTCTCCACCCAAAACGTCGCCCATTCCTTCCCTCCAGAGATGCTGCCTGTCCCGCTGAGTTACTCCAGCATTTTGCGTCCATCTTCAGTTTAAGCCAGCATCTGCAGTTCCTTCCGACGCAGCTGGTTTTAGAACATGGGCGTTCAGTCCTCAGTGAGGTTATGTTATGCTTCTCCATGGAAGTCAGATTGGTCTTCTAGACTGTTTAATGACTTTTCTGTGCCAACTGCAAGGCAGCATTGGTAAAGTGCCAATCCCTTCACCAAACACTGCATAATTGGAGATCACAGACCAGCCTTGAGGCGGATGAGAAGGCAGCCAGCCCCTGGGTATAAATAACGAGGAGAGGGGAATAAGCTTAACGATGCTCTAATCCCAGATAGCACACAACTGATTCTAACAGCGATATAAAGGATTTGGAAAGGGCGACGTTTCGGGTCGGGACCCTCAGTCTGAAGACGGGTCTCGACCCGAAACGTCACCCATCCCTTCTCTCCACAGATGCTGCCTGGCCCGCTGAGTTCCTCCAGCATTTCGCGATACCTTCGATTTGTACCAGCATCTGCAGTTATTTTCCTACACAACTTAGAATGAGGAAAAACGTTTTCAGCCAGAGAGTTGTGAATCTGTGGAATTCCCTGCCACAGAAGGCAGCGGAGGCCAATTCAAGAGAGAGTTAGATTTAGCTCTTAGGCCTAACGGAATCAAGGGATATGGGGAGAAAGCAGGAACGGGGTACTGATTCTGGATGATCGGCCATGATCATGTTGAATGGCGGTGCTGCCTCGAAGGGCCGAATGGCCTACTCCTGCACTTACTTTCTATGTTGGTATGTTTCTAATTGACAATCTCAGAAAAGATTAAACGACATCTCATTGTCCTGTTGCAATAGCTGGCCAATTCAGGCTTTCAAAACATAGAACATAGAAACATAGAAAATAGGTGCAGGAGTAGGCCATTCGGCCCTTTGAGCCTGCACCGCCATTCAATATGATCATGGCTGATCATCCAGCTCAGTAACCTGTACCTGCCTTCTCTCCATACCCCCTGATCCCTTTAGCCACAAGGGCCACATCTAACTCCCTCTTAAATATAGCCAATGAAATGGCCTCAACTACCTTCTGTGGCAGAGAATTCCACAGACTCACCACTCTCTGTGTGAAGAAATGTTTTCTCATCTCGGTCCTAAAAGACTTCCCCCTTATCCTTAAGCTGTGACCCCTGGTTCTGGACTTCCCCAACATCGGGAACAAACTTCCTGCATCTAGCCTCTCCAACCCCTTAAGAATTTTATATGTTTCTATAAGATGCCCCCTCAGTCTTCTAAATTCCAGCGAGTATAAGCCTAGTCTATCCAGTCTTTCTTCATATGAAAGTCCTGCCATCCCAGGGATTAATCTGGTGAACGTTCTCTGTACTCCCTCTAAGGCTAGAATGTCTTTCCTCAGATTAGGAGACCAAAACTGTACACAATACGCCAGGTGCGGTCTCACCAAGGCCCTGTACAACTGCAGCAGAATCTCCCTGCTCCTATACTCAAATCCTCTTGCTATGAATGCTAACATACCATTCGCTTTCTTCACTGCCTGCTGCACCTGCACGCTTGCTTTCAATGACTGGTGCACCATGACACCCAGGTCACGTTGCATCTCCCCTTTTCCTAATTGGCCACCATTCAGATAATACTCTGCTTTCCTGTTCTTGCTGCCAAAGTGGATAACCTCACATTTATCCACATTATATTGCATCTGCCATGCATTTGCCCACTCGCCTAATCTATCCAAGTCACTCTGCAGCCTCCTAGCATCCTCCTCACAGCTAACACTGCCCCCCAGCTTCGTGTCATCCGCAAATTTAGAGATGTTGCATTCAATTCCCTCGTCCAAATTATTAATAATATATTGTAAATAACTGGGGTCCCAGCACTGAGCCTTGCGGTACCCCACTAGTCACTGCCTGCCATTCTGAAAAGGACCCGTTTATTCGTACTCTTTGCTTCCTGTCCGCCAACCAATTCTCTATCCACCTCAACACTGAACCCCCAATACCGTGTGCTTTAAGTTTGTACACCAATCTCCTATGTGGGACCTTGTCAAAGGCCTTCTGAAAGTCCAGATACAGTCGACTGGTTCTCCCTTATCCACTCTACTAGTTACATCCTCGAAAAATTCTATAAGATTCGTCAGACATGATTTGCCTTTCATAAATCCATGCTGACTTTGTCCGATGATTTCACCACTTTCCAAATGTGCTGCTATCCCATCTTTAATAACTGACTCTAGCATTTTCCCCACTACCGATGTTAGACTAACTGGTCTATAATTCCCCGTTTTCTCTCTCCCTCCCTTTTTAAAAAGTGGGGTTACATTAGCTACCCTCCAATCCTCAGGAACTACTCCAGAATCTAAAGAGTTTGAAAAATTATCACTAATGCATCCACTATTTCTGAGGCTACTTCCTTATGTCATTGATTTTACTGGACCAAACCATTATTGATCAAACATTGTTTCCTCTCATTACAGTGGTGGTCAAGGGTCTTCAATATCGACAGGATGTTTAAATCACAGGGTGGCTGGTGACAGGATCGACTCTGCCTCCAATCCAGAGGCAGTTCATACTCTGCAGTGGCACGTGCCAGCGTTAAAACATAAAACATTGGCACTATTTTCCCCATTTTCCATTTGATGAGTATACTCTGCAGATGCCGACAGAATGCAGAAGGAAGGGGGACTAAATCGTTCGCCATTCAGTATCAATAAGGTCACAAGTGATCGGAGCAGAATTAGGCCATTCGGCCCATCAAGTCTACTCCGCCATTCATTCATGGCTGATCTATCTCATGGCTACAAACTCCGTACAGACAGCACCCGTGGTCGGGATCGAACCGGGTCTCTGGCGCCACAAGCGCTGTAAGGCAGCAACGTTACCGCTGCGCCACCGTGCCGCCCCACACATTCGATGAAAAGTTGTTCATGTTCATACGGTCATAAGTAATAGGAGCAGAATTAGGCCATTCGGCCCATCAAGTCTACTCCGCCTTTCAATCATGGCTGATCGATCTCTCCCTCTCAACCCCATTCTCCTGCCTTCTCCCCACAACCCTGACACCCGTCCTGATCAAGAATCAATCGGTCAGTCTCCGCCTTTGTAAATATCCATTGACGGCCTCCACAGCCGTCTGTGGCAATGAACTCCACAGATTCCACAAACGTCCCAAGGTGCTGGCTCTCCTGTGGTGAGCAGCGTTGGCGAAGAATATCAGAATCCCAGGAGAGCCGTTCACCCATCGTGTGCCCTGCTATCCCTCAATCCTGCGTCTACGTAAAGAGCTGCTGGAGGAGGTAGTTGAGGCAGGTACGAGCATAACATTTAAGATATTATAAGACAATAACTGCAGATGCTGGTACAAATCGAAGGTATTTATTCATAAAATGCTGGAGTAACTCAGCGGGTCAGGCAGCATCTCAGGAGAGAAGGAATGGGTGACATTTCGGGTAGAGACCCTTCTTCAACATTTAAGAGATCATTTGGACAGGTACATGGATAGGAAAGGTTTCGAGGTTTATGGGCCAAGGGTAGCCTCAGACCCCAGGTAGCTGATTTCCGTCAGGGCACTGGGATGGACTGGGAAGGAGGGGGGAAACACTAAGCAGGCTCTTGCATCCAACGTCTCCCCGCCAGCACGTTTCTGTGGCCATTGATCAAGAAAAGTAACGTCCTCCATGTCTGAATTCCTTGTTGACGTTTACTTTGAGTATTGGCGGCTTAGTCATTGAGTTGCACGGCTTGGAAAGAGGCCCTTCGGCCCAACTTGCCCGTGCCGACCACCGTACCCCAACAAAAGCTTTTGGGTTTTTTTTGGCCTGGCCAAGCTGGCCGTCCGCGAGTCGCGGCGCCAGGCGGACGAGGGCTCTGCCCGAGCCAGATGCCTGCCCCTTATCCAGGGTTACATAGGCACCCGGGTGGTGTTAGAGAGGGACACGGTTGTTTAGTAGTTAGTTAGTATATTGTAACATAGTTGTCTGAAAATTAGTGTCCAGATAATTTGGTGATTTTGGACTATGGGCGTGTTACCACGGTTTTGTTTTGTATCGTGATTGTAATTAAATAAATTACTTTTGTCAATAATTTTTTTAAAGCTTTTCACTGTAACTCGGTACATGTGACAATAATCTAAACTGAACTGGGTTGACTGCAGTGAGGGCGGGTGGGACTCGGGAGATGGGCCATGTTGGACGGCGCGGACACGTTGGGCGAAGGGCCTGTTTCCACACTATACGACTCAACGACTTAGGCCACCTGCTTGGTGTTCACCTTCCTTCCTGGTTAATCTCCACTGTTCCGACAGACATCAGCTAACTCAAAGCAACCTGGGGTTACACCTACACCAAATAGACATTAGACATCGACACAGAATATAGGTGCAGGAGGAGGCCATTCGGCCCTTCGAGCCAGCACCGCCATTCAAAGTGATCATGGCTGATCATCCACAATCAATAACCCGTGCCTGCCTTCTCCGCATATCCCTTGATTCCACTAGCCCCTAGAGCTCTATCTAACTCTCTCTTAAATCCATCCAGTGATTTGGCCTCCACTGCCCTCTGTGGCAGAGAATTCCACAAATTCACAACTCTCTGGGTGAAAACGTTTTTCTCACCTCGGTTTTAAATGGCCTCCCCTTTATTCTAAGACTGTGTGGCCCCTGGTTCTGGACTCCCCCCCAACATTGGGAACATTTTTTCTGCATCTAGCTTGTCCGGTCCTTTTATAATTTTATACGTCTCTATCGGATCCCCCCTCTCATCCTTGGAAACTCTTAGATCAACAAAGCTTTCAATCTACAGGAAAGATAGACACAAAATTTAGAACTGAGATGAGGAAAAACTTTTTCAGTCAGAGAGTTGTGAATCTGTGGAATTCTCTGCCTCAGAGGGCAGTGGAGGCCAATTCTTTGAATGCATTCAAGAGAGAGCTAGATAGAGCTCTTAAGAATAGCGGAGTCAGGGGGTATGGGGAGAAGGCAGGAACGGGGTACTGATTGTGAATGATCAGCCATGATCACATTGAATGGCGGTGCTGGCTCGAAGGGCCGAATGGCCTCCTCCTGCACCTATTGTCTATTGTCTATTGTCTAAAATGCTGGAGTAACTCAATGGGACATGCAGCCTCTCTGGAGAGAAGGAATGGGTGACGTTTCTTCAGACTAAGAGTCAGGGGAGAGGGGGACATAGAGATATGGATGGATAAGGTGTGAAATGGAGAGATCAGAGGGGAACAGGCTCAGGAAATTGTTGAATGGGATCATTGTTGGCTGAGGGGAGCGTGACAAAGAGACACACAATCAGTAAAATCTAATCAGGAGGTCAGTGAAACTAGTCGGAGAACCAGGATGGGGGAGGGACGGGGGAGAGAGGGAAAGCAAGGGTCACTTGAAGTTAGAGAAGTTAGAGAATGTCAGAGTGTGTAAAACCGCCCAAACAAAACATGAGGTGCTGTACCTCCAATTTGCGTTGGGCCTCACTCTGGCAATGGAGGAGGCCCAGGACAGAGAGGTCAGTGTGGGAATGGGAGGGGAGTTAAAGTGTCCGGCAACTGGGAGATCACGTAGGTTTAGGCAGACTGAGCGGAGTGTTTGAGCGAAACGATGGTCGCGCCTGTGCTCGGTCTCGCCGATATACAGGAGCCCACACCTGGAACAGCGCATATAAAGTAGACGAGGTTGGAGGTGGTGCAAGTGAACCTCTGCTTCACCTGAAAGGGTTGTTGGAGTCCGGGGGGGGGGGGGGGGGGGGGGGGGGGGGGGGGGGGGGGGGAGAGGTGTAGGGACGGGTGTCGCATCAGCTGTGGTTCCGGGGGAAAGGCATGAATTTGCAGAATCCAACACTCAGACCCGTGCCGGTCGAGGTCTCAGCCAGCAAGCGTCTCTGTAGACAGCGTCCGAATGCGTGGGCGAAGGCTGGAAAAAAACACCTCTCCAGTCCTGTTGGTGTACGGCTTCTGTTATTATACAGCCAACACCAACACACTAATCTACAAGTCCTTCCATCCCTTTACCGAGAAACTAAACACATCTAAAACATCCGACCATGCAGAAATGTGTGTTAAAACAACACGTCAAAGCAGTCGACCATCTTCACATTCATTGTAGGGTGGAGAAACATGTTTGCAAAAAGACAATTTTTCAACCAAGACATCTGTCCCTTCGAAATTTGTAGAAACTGAAGAAGGGTCTGGACCCGAAACATCGCCCATTCCTTCTCTCCCGAGATGCTGCCTGACCCGCTGAGTTACTCCAGCATTTTGTGCCTACCTTCGATTTAAACCAGCATCTACAGTTCTTTCCGAGAGATTGACTTTGGGAGTTAATCCAGCATTTGAGTCTTTGCTGTTGTAAACCAGTATTTGCACGTCCCGGTGTCTACGTTTTATACTGTGGCCACGCCCGTCGGGTCACGTTGTCTGGTATTTTTTCTCAGATGCGAGCAGTTTATTCTCAAAGAGCTCAATTCGGTTAAAACGACAGATCCAATTGAACAGGAAAATGGATGCAGTTAACAGCGAGGGTTTGGTTTCAGATTTAAAAGGAGCATTTGACGAGTCAAGAGATTTGCACCTCTTAACGGCAAAGCCAGCCCACCTGAGATTTTGTAGAGTGTTCTTCCAGAGTTCCCAGTTACACAGCAAACAACCACACACAACCTGTTCACAGAAGTATATTTAAGGAATGACCATTATTCCGGTGCCATAAGTATATATAAGAAAATAACTGCAGATGCTGGTACAAATCGATTTATTCACAAAAGTGCTGGAGTAACTCAGCAGGTCAGGCAGCATCTCGGGAGAGAAGGAATGGGTGACGTTTCGGGTCGAGACCCTTCTTCAGACTAATTCTGGTGCCACTTGTTTTGCCAGATTCAGCCAGAACTATATTGGGATTACATTTCTTTCGTGATAACGCACGCACCCACAAGAGAAACCCACTCGCAAAATAAAATGGTACAAATGCGTGAAGGAGAGTGTCCAAATGAAAGCTTTGCACACTTAAAACAGGAAAGGTCACGTGAAGGAAGAAAGGTAGACACAAAATGCCGAGTAACTCCTGGAGCGGGTCAGGCAGCATCTCTGGAGGGAAGGAAAGTCTGAAGAAGGGTCTCGACCCGAAACGTCGCCCATACCTTCTCTCCAGAGATGCTGCCCCGACCCGCTGAGTTACTCCAGCATTTGTACCGACGTCTGCAGTTATTTTCCGACGTGAAGGAAGAAGATCATCTTATAACGGAGAGACGGGTCACTGTTCCCTGAACCCACCTGGTCTAATCACGGCCCCTGGATCTTCACCGAGGATGATGGGCACAGCTTTGCCCCGTCTGTGTGTGACACACGCAACACGGACAAACTAATGGGATTAAAAAATCAGATACGGCTTTAAAAAAAACCCACCCGAGTTACACGACAGAGATGAGAAGACAGCAATTGTGGGCATCAGACGGCAGTGACTTCCCACTCCAGCTCCCGACTGACCAACCCTGATGCCATCTAGATGCCACTCACCATCCCAGGAGCACATCCAGCCCTCTGGTTAGCTCAGCTACCAATCCCAGCAAAGACCTGACAATTGCCCTGTGGGAAGGCAGATTACTCTCTCTGAAACCCCTCCCTCACACCCACCCTCCTCCCCTCTCTCCCTCTCCATCCTCCCTCCTTCCCTCCCTCCCTCTCTCTGTCTCCCTCCTTCCCTCTCTCTCTCACCCTTTCTCGGTCTCCCTCCGTCCCTCTCTCCCTCTCTCCTCCCTCCCTCTCTGTCTCCCTCTCTCCCTCGTTCCCTCTCTATCTCCCTCCCTCCCTCCCACCTTCCCTCCCTCCCTCACTCCTCCACCTTCCCTCCAATCCCTCCCTCACTCTGTCTTCCTCCCTCTCTCCCTCCCTCTTTTCCTCACTCTCTCTGTCTCCCTCTCACCTTCCCTCTCTCCCTCCCTCTCTCTATTTCCCTCCCTCCCTCTCCCTCCCTCTCTCCCTCCCTCTCTCTCTCCTTCCTTCCCACCCTCCCTCCCACCTTCCCTCCATCCCTCCCTCCCTCTGTCTCCCTCCCTCTCTCCCTCTCTCTGTCTCCCTCCGCCCCTCTCTCTCTCTCCCTCTCTCTCTCCCTCCCACCTTCCCTCCATCCCTCCCTCCCTCTCTCTCCCTCCTTCCTCTCCCTCCCACCTTCCCTCCATTCCTCCCTCCCTCTCCCTGTCTCCTCCCTCTCTCCCTCCCTCTTTCCCTCACTCTCTGTCTCTCTCTCACCCTCCCTCCCTCCCTCCCTCTCCCTCCCTCCCTCCCTCCCTCCCTCCCTCTCTCTCCCTCCCTCTCCCTCCCCCTCCCTCTCCCTCCCACCCCCTCCCTCTCCCTCCCTCTCCCTCTCCCTCTCCCTCCCTCCCTCCCTCCCTCCCTCCCTCCTCCATCCCTCCCTCTCTCCCTCTCCCTCCCTCCCCGGTCTGTTCACCTCCCAGCCTAACCCAAGCTCACAGGGATGCAGTAGGATACAGTGTGCAGGAAGATGCTGCTTTAAGCCGAGGGTCGACACTAAAGAGCTGGGCAACTCAGTGGGACAGGCAGCAGCCAACACGCCAACCTCCCACCCAGAGAGGCTGCTGCCTGACCCCGTTGAATTACTCCAGCACTTGGAGCCTGTGTTCATGACAACTGGGCGCAGAAAGGCAATCTCCCAGTGAGGTGGAAAGTAACGAGCAACAAATTGTGTTTGCAAAAATAAAATTAAGATAACCAATCTGCATTGAAGGCAAGTTGGAAATTAAAATCTCACCTTAATGGTGTCTGCGGTCCGCCACGAAGTTTGCTGGGAGATGGGAGGAGAGCGATGGTCAGAGAAGGCACCACCTCAAACACAGCTACTGCCTCAAGCAACACAGCTCCAGCCAGGTCTGGAGATTTAAAACGCAGGCGATCAGATCCAGACTCCACACCTCCTCCCACTAAACACAAATACAATCCCCCGCTGCTTAGTTTAACCCAGTGACTGCCCGCGATGTGGCCAGCTTCTCCAGAGACTTTCATTCAAGGGAACTGTTGATCCCACGGCACCGGCTCTCTCTCTCTCTCTCTCTCTCTCTCTCTGTCTCTCTCACACACACACTCTCTCACACACACACACTCTCTCTCTCTCTCTCTCTCTCTCACACACACACACACACAATCTCTGTCTCTCTCTCTCACCCACAACCTCTCTCTCTCTCTCTCACTCCCTCTCTCTCTCACACAATCTCTCTCTCTCTCTCTCTCTCTCTCTCTCTCTCTCTCTCACACACACAACCTCTCTCTCTCTCTCTCTCTCTCACACACACACTCTCTCTCTCTCTCACTCCCTCTCTCTCTCACACACACACACACTCTCTCTCTCTCACTCCCTCTCTCTCTCACACACACACACACAATCTCTCTCTCTCTCTCTCTCACACACACACACACAATCTCTCTCTCTCTCTCTCTCTCTCTCTCTCTCTCACACACACAGCACACACAATCTCTCTCTCTCTCTCTCTCTCTCTCTCTCTCTCACACACACACACACTCTCTCTCTCTCACATTGAGTTTCACTGTCTGTGTCACCCATTATCACCTCGCCCCCCACAGCCAACAATGGACCATTGTGGGCCCCACCCTTCCTTGATCATCCTTACTTTTGGCATATCTTTCATTCATCGAGACACTAAAACTCTCGTTTGTTTGTTTGTTCCTGAACTACAGCCAAAATGGTACATGATAGCGCGACAATGTTAGGCCCACCTTACTCACCGTCGTCCCTTTGGTGCTCATGGAAGAAGCTTCATCGAAATCGGTGTTATGTTTTTAAGTTATTCACATTTTAAAGTTTAAATCTATCTCCTTGGGAGGGAGGGATGGGAGGGAGGGAGGGGGAGGGGGCGGAGGGAGGGAGGGGGAGGGGGGATGGAGGGATGGAAGGAGGGAGGGAGGGAGGGAGGGAGGGGATGGAGGGAGGGAGGAAGAGAGAAGGAAGGAGGGATGGAGGGGGGAGGGAGGGAGAGAGGGAGGAAGACAGAGAGAGGGAGGGAGGGAGAGAGGGAGGGAGGGAGGGAGGGAGGGAGGGAGGGTAAGGGGGTTGAGGGGGATGGAGTGGGGGGGGAAGGGGGGGAGGGCGAGTGGAAAGGGGAAGGGGAAGGTCGGCGCTCCAGTCACTGGTTGTTCA